>NC_133647.1:128530358-128830358 GCF_009905375.1 Apium graveolens
GAAGGTTTCAACATAGGAACTCTTATAGTCTCATATCGACTATGGGTTATGATTTTTGGAGGTTCTTCAGTTTTGGTGGGCTTGATTGGATTTTCTTCTTCAGACATGATTGGTTATGGATCTTAAACTGTTTGTGTGTTAACAGATAGCGCTGATACCACTTGTTAGTTCACACACACTATAGAAGGGGGTTGAATACAGTGTTTACTACAATCAAATTGAATATAAGAACTCAAGTAACAGAAAATAGATTTTATTCAACACAATAAACTCTGTTACAATATGGAACTGTCCTCTCTCAGTGATGAACAAATTATCACGAGAGCTGTAAGGGTTACAAGAATAATAACTTCGATTAAGATAACACATATAGTGTAAACCCTATGCTTGTGTTTATATACTACACAGTTACAAGATATTGTTCTAATTGATATGGAATATAATTCTGCTTCCTAAAATATATCAACTAGTTATCTTTTCTTCCAAGTATTCTATTCTTCATAGAATTCCTTCTTCATGCATATTTCTTTCTGTCTTAGTCTCGATCTTCTTTCCTTTCAATCAGCCTCCTGCTTATCTGGAAGTCTCCTTAAGTCCTGATATTATCTCCTGATAAATATCTTCCGATAACTTAAGTTCTGATAACTTAAGTTATGATATCTTAAGTCCTGACTTCAGTATAAGTACTGATTTCCAGCTAAATACTGATTTGTCCTGTTAAGTAAGATCTGAAAACTTAAACACAAATCATACTAGCCATGACATCACAAATATCTAACACTTTATTTCAAAATCGACATTAAGGTAGCCACAAATTTCTTCAGTGGTTATGATGTTGAGATTTTTACGAATAAACTGAAATATGCTTAGTTGCATATGTTCTCATGAACGACTAGTTAATGTCCTAACTAGTCAAAATTTTAATTAATATGATGGAAGCCTAGCTAATCGTCCTAGCTAGTTGCTATGTGCCAAACCAATTCAGCTGGCCATTTTTTTAGTCGATTGATAATATTACTTGATATGGATTAGTTATTATTTTGCCAGTTCCACTTCCAATCAAATTTTTATTATCCAATAGTGTATTATATAGGCAAAATTTATTTGTTGATGAAATTTTCAAAGAATGATTTAATTGAGACATAACTAGGTCGCCCACTTGAACAAGGATTCATATCCAGTTTTTGAAATATTTTGTTCATGAAATGTTCTATTCTTTTGTTTATATAACGAATATCCATTTAAAATCATGAAGTGATTGAAGAATAATATACTTCCTTATTTGTTAATTATTGGATACAACTCCTTCTTTAAAAAGCATCAATTGAGACCTTAATGGTTAACCTTTGGTTGATGATTTTATTCGAGATTCTTTCATTATTCGAAAAGAAAAGTATCCTTTCAATGGGGAAATCTTACAAATATCATTCGTATGATGTTATTATTCAGCAATCATTGCTTTTAAGGGATATTCTCTATAATATCAATATAAAATTCTAAGGACATGTAATGATAATCCTTGTTGTATTCTTTCTTCTAAGTTATAAATCTTTTGAGTGCTGCGACTCTTTTATTCAGAGCTCATTATTTCTTCAGATAATAGATTTTTAAATCTTGTTGACATTGTCTAAATTACATCAATATCGTAAAAATCATTCTTCCAAGGTTGATTGCCTTCCGAACAAAGAGAGGTATAGTTGAGAACCGATTGTTATAATATGAGACTAAAAACTCAGTGCTATGATGGTGCAATTGGAGCATCGTGATGAGTAAGTTATTTTAAAAAGGGAATACCATGTTTAGTTATTATCATAAGGATCTTTAACATGTTTATAGAATAACGATAATAGAAATACCAACGTGATAAGTGAGGTACTAATGAATTCGGGAAAGACCAAGCATGTATAAAATTGAGGAATATGATTTTAAAAAAGTGAAAGTAAGATTAGTAACAACCCTGTGTTAGCAATAACCGACGATAAAAGAGGATTTTGTGTGACGTATAATGATATGTCTATGCAGCTTAAGCACCGTGACATAAGGTGTTCTAATAATAATCTAGAATAATCGTGATAAGGTTCGCACTGAAAGGGACAAAGGGTTTAACTTATGAGGAAAATTTGGAATTTGTTTCTTACCTTGAACATGAGGTAGAGGCTACAGTCAAATTGATCAAGAGTTATTGTGACGACTGAGAATTTTGTGATGTAATTAAGTGAATATAGTGTGATTTATGTGAAGTGATTATAATTATGTGATTAATTGTTGATTAATTGCCTTTACTGTATATTAGTATCTAGGAGCGTGAATAGGAGCGTTCCAATATAAAGAGTCAGCTTAGGAATTAAGTTGTGTTGTCGGGTCGTCAAGTAGAACGGAACCCGTCCTAAAAAGGGATTAAAGTATTTAAAATGTGTTATTATGTGAAATGAAATATTTGAGTAATGTATTGCGTTCTAGTGACGTGTAGGTCGATAATGATATTGTAAAGCGTAATTGAAACGCTGAGCGTCGGGCCGTCAGGCTGAACGTGACCCGGTACGCGTAGAAAGGAATATTATTAAAGAAGGACAATTTTTTTGATCAGACATAAGTTGTGATGTGTTCGTATGTGTGCTTGCTTGTCTGTATGCATGATTACGTGATCTGTTGATATTTTTATAGATTTAAGGGAATTATTTGATTTAAATAAGGTTTATTTAACCTTCGCACATTTTTATAAAGTTATCTGAGTAAGATAAAGGCATGAGATTTGTTCTGTTATCTTCGAAATATTCCTAGAAACTTTCTAAAAATGATGGATGAATTTTTTGGTGATCGTTGCATTTTAAATTGATTTTTATGTGCTAAAATGCTATATTTAGTACGAACTTGTAATAATCATATAAATCAACCGTGCGCTCAAAATCTTATTACGAGTAATGGTTGGAAATCTAATTTCGAGATCTACTTCTTAAAATTTTCATTCGCAATAATTTTCGACTTTCCGAGAGGGATATATCCAATATTTAATTTATATCTTAGTTGAGTAAAAAGAGAAGGTAAATCAAACATAAAAAGGGGGGATTAGTAAATTACTAAAATACCCCTGCCCTCAAAGCATATATAAACTCATTTCCTTCTCCTTCTTTTCTTTTCCACCCGGCCACTTTCTCTCATTCTCTCATTCTTCTCTCATCTCTCTCTCTCACTCTCCAAGCTCTCTCTTCTCTCTCTTTTTCCTCTCGGTATATTGTCTCTCTCTTTTTCCTCTCGGTATATTGTCTCTCTCTCTCTCTAATTCTTTGAAATCCTCTATGAATCTTCATCTTTTTTCCATACATGAGCTTCAATTCATGTGCATGGTGTGTTTATGCTTGCATGCGAAGTGCGTGTGTGTTTGGGTTCGGTTTTGAGCTGAGACCCGAGTTTAGCTTGATCAATTCTTGTTTCTGTGATTTTTATGATGAAATCATATTGCATATAATGTTGCTGCATTGGAGGTTTTATGGTTGGATACCCTCGAATGAGGGCACCACCGTGAAGCCACCGCCACCGGTGATGAACTTCGGTGAACCGGTGGTGAGTGATGATGTAATCACTGAGCTCTGCCACACCAATAACTTATTTTTTTGATTATTGCATGTGTTATTCTTGAAAAACCTGAATGGTTTTGATCTTTGAAGTTATTGATTTGATTTTGTTTTTATTGAATAAAGTGATTATGGATTGTTATTAGAATGGTTAATGGTTTAAAATGAGTGAAGTTGTTATTGCATGCTAAGTTTTGGTTCGGGTTTTGTACTAATAAAAAGGGAATTGGATTTTGTGACTTAATTCTTGGTATAAACTAAGTTAATTAGCTAGGATTGAGATTGCATGTTGATTTAAAAGAGGAACTAGTGATGCATGTTAAAGTATAACCTTGCATGTAAATGTCGAGTTAAAAATAAGTTAAAAAGGATGATGTTGGAATAATCTCAAGTTTTTAAGCAAATCTAATGCTTGCATGTCAATGTTCGACCCTTGAATTATGTTTTGTGAATATAGTCGAATGGAATGTAGGAATAAAGGAATTGATTTGATGCTAAATAAATGCATGCGTATTTTAGAGATTATGTGATTTATATGTATGTTTGGGTTCGAATTTTGATGTTAAAAGAGAAGAAAATGATTCCTTTTAAAGATTGATTGTGTTATATGTTTATGTGAGCTAAGGTGGAAATTGATTGATTTTGTGATTGGTAATTGCAAGAAGGCCAAATAGGCCATGTAAACTTAGAATTGAAGCTTGGGTTTTTGAAAGATGATTGGGTGTGTAAATGAAAATGTCTATGGATTTGATTGTTTGATTGTAGTAGGTGGTTCAAATTAAGGAATAAAGAAAAGGGAACTAAGATGATTGATTTTAAAAGCTATAAGTGATAGTTATGGTCGTAAAGATTTAGTTGTGTATGAATCGTGTACTCGTATGAGTTATAATCCTTTTGATTTAAAGAATGGTCGAGATTAAAGCGAGTATAAGTTGATTATTGAGTATATAAAGATATAAAGGCTCAGAGA
Organism: Apium graveolens; assembly: GCF_009905375.1. Lineage (NCBI taxonomy): Eukaryota > Viridiplantae > Streptophyta > Magnoliopsida > Apiales > Apiaceae > Apium > Apium graveolens. The sequence continues at coordinate 128,534,901 of NC_133647.1, forward strand.
AAAGAATGTGTTATATGCTATCTGCATGTGTGTATATAAGCTATACTCATATATTTGAGTCAAGAGTATAATCGAGCTATCATATTGAGTGATCGTTCCGGGAACGAGAGTTGAGAAACTGATTAAGGTTTGGTTTTTATTGTAGATTCGGAGCGTGAGGGCATTCAGGCTAGGAAAGGGAAAGGTATACTAGGTGGTAGTAGTTTCAACCTTCAGGAAAACGAATTCAGGCAAGTAACTCTAATTACTGTGTGTAAATGGTTATAGAGAGGATATTGTTCTATGCCATGTAGAGTATCGAACTGTTAAAAGAATGAACCCTGTTATTGATTTGAGATACCCTGTCTTTGATCTTGTAAAAATGTTATTGATAAGCTCATTGATTCAACCCTTTGGTAACCTATCTTTCTATTCAAATTATTTATTATACCGTGAACTATTATAAACCCTATAAGTACCTTTACGAATCCCTTGTAATGATGCTATATTCCTTGATCACCATATTCCCTATCGATCCTTGAAACAGTTCTGATTCTTCTAACTTAAGTACCTTGTTATCATTAATTCAAGATCCCTAAAATTGCACCTTGCTTATCCTTGATTCATTTCCTTAACTTTGATTTCTTGAAATTGGATTTAAGAATGAGTTTCGACTTGAAAGAGTCTAAATTATTTCATATTCTTGGTAATGATAAAATGAATTTAGAAAGCCTACTTTTTTCCAACTCAAGGTTTTCCAAACGAATTCCTGCTGGATTGGATTGGACGTAAGAGGCTAGTGGGACTAGTCCAGTCATTGTAAGAGGCTAGCGGGGCTAGTCCAGTTTAAGGCTGAATTATGCCTTTGGTACCTTAAAGACCGGATGGAGGTCGGTACGGGCTGATACCCGTATTATAATGAAATGAAAGATAAAGTGGTCCAATCAAGGGTTCCATATTGATTATCTTAAAAAGGCGAATTGAAATTTCCTACTCAGTAAATGATTCTTTGAAAATGAAAATGGTTTATATTGCTTTGAAAAGAGTGATTGTGATATTATGAAGCTTGTAGCTCGTGAACCCTGATTCTTAATTATGTTGATCATATAACTGATTCCTTATAATGAAAAGATTGTCGCTTTCCTTTTTGAAAGATCATTTGTGATCCCGATAATGATTCGTGATGAATGTCGGCTTTCCCCTGCTTTGAGCCTTGTTCCTTGAAAGCCCCAAATTTTTCCTTCATAACCCTTTCTTAACCCAAAAGATAGAAACCTGCCACCTAGATCTGATAAAGTAGAATGTCCTGAGATTGGTAAAGTATATTGTGGATTTATATTGTAGAACTGCTTTTATAGTTACTTGCTAAGTTTTATACTCATATGTTTTGTTTTAATCTAACCATGGCAGTTAAGCAAGAAGATGGCCAGGCTTAGACGCACTGCTCGTAAGAGCGTACTTGGTAGTCCCTATCGTGTTGAGGGCTTCCGGTTGCCAGAGCAGATAGTGGTGTTTTTGAGTGAGCAAGCGCTTATTCAGAGAGTTGTAAAGATACAATAGGTTATCTGTCGGTTCCAAGCCGGGATCGACTATGTATATTTAATATTATTTTGGGGTTGTAAGTTATATTTTATGGTTGGTAGTTTTAATCTTGTCTCATACTTTATCCTGTTTGATCCTGATAGTAGGTAATCGGGGTTTATGCTTATTTAATTAATAAATTAAAGGTGTGTGGGTCCTCATTTCCTAACCCCGAGATTGAGGGTGTCACAGTTATGATTACGAAACCTATTATCATCAAGGAAAGGCCAATGTGGTGGCCGACACTTTAAGCAGGAAAAAATATATTGCGGATGACAAAATTCAGAACAACTGATGAGAAGGATCGCATATATGAATTTTGAAGTTGAGACAATGTGAAAAGAACCCTTTATTACGTAACAGGAAAACTTAAAGATGCCTAAAAACGTAAGATAATATTAGTCATGACCGAATATGAAAGGGATGTCATTGAGTAGGCAAGTAAGTACTCAACATGGTTGAAAGTGAAAAAGGAAAGGCGAGGATTAAAATTTTGGCGATTGTGGCTTGTAAATTACCCAAATGGGAGTAGAGTTTATTATAATAAATTTTGAAGAAGGATTATCAAGAACCAAGTAAGCCATCATGCTATTTGAGGATTTGAGTGATAGATTAAATAAGTCCACTTATTTATTATGCAAACGATAGATTTCTACTCTACAAAATTGTTATGAACGCAGAAGAGATAATTGGTGACAGAGAGACCCCGTGAAAATTGTGCCACACAAAGACCCAAGATTTAATTTCACAATGGGACTATTTCCTAATATATTTCACGAAAAAGAACGGATAGAGGCACGACTTAGAGTTCTCAAATCAACAAGTAGAATGAGAGGACTATTCAGACCATTGAAGATATGTCTAGCGGCTTACCTTTTATTTGGAACGGTTAGGAGAATCGCCTATCATTGACAGAAAGTTCGTGTAGATATACTTACCATGCAAGCATACAGAAAATAGCCGCCGATATCCCTTACGAAGGACAACGTGGAAGAATGAAGGATGTCATTGTTAGGGCTGACAGAAGACAAAGAAGATCGTACACCCCCTTTAAAGGCCACTGCTAATAGTTCCCAATAAACGTGAATACGTCTAAGGCGCTAGAGAGAATAACGAATACGCCCCAGAAGGTATCATAGTACTATAAATATTAGAGGGGAAATGATTAAAGAAGTCTGACCGATAGCAAAAGCTGAGCGTTCCATGATTCTAAACCGTATCAATCAATTGCATATCAAATGACGCTTCCTTCAAGATGGCAACAGGACCACGATGTGCCTTATATTACTATAGGAAGAAATGTTAAATCGGACATTAAGCGTGTAACAGGAGACGAGCGTGTAGAAATGCAACGAGAACTTCTTACATAAAACAATCGACAAAGATGATGTGCCAAAATGAGAAAACATTAGAAACGAAACTCTAGCACTAGTGAGGGTGATGAAGGGGAACGAATAAGTTAAAGGACCATTCCAAACACTAGAAGATGCGCTAAAAGTCCATATTATAGATTTTTAAGGAAGATGAAGTGACCAGTTAACGTTAATTGAATCACTGACAATAACGAGTTATTATGCAGGCTTTGGAATGGCTACAATGTTTTGTACGGAAGAAAAGTTCTCTCTTAGGTTGGGAAGAAGTTGGTAAGCGGAGGATACTTGGACCATAGTTGAGTCAAAAGACCAAAGAAATCCATATAACTTATCAGAACCCGGCTAGTGGCAGCCCACGATGAAGAATAGAGGTATGTGGACCAGAACTATAGGGATAGAGAGCACGCAGTGACATACCAAGTATTGTTAAAAGTACCTCCCGGGGAGGGAGTGATGAGATTCGAAAGGGAAAGAAATGTTAAACCCAAGGTTTATTGAATCGGTTAAAATCTTTAAAAAGACTAAGAAAGTTATCTTATAAATTAGCACCATCATCGAACAGTCGCAAAGTTTATAACGAGTACCACGAATTGATGTTAGGAAACCGTCAACACAAGACATATGATTGAAAATGAGCTAATAAACTTGCAGCTAGACTTAGCGTATGTGGATCAACGTGTAGAGATCATGGGTCTACAAGAACGAGTACTCTGAAATATATTTAACGGACGAGTGGAAATTTTATGAAGAGATCAAATACTGCGAAGTCAACGTGAGAACTCGAGGTTGTCATGTGAGAAGCGTAGCCCCACCTGATTCTAAACTGATTCCGGGACAGAATCCTTTTAAGGGAGGAATACTGTAAAAACCCATATTTTTGACATCGGTAAAGGACCCTTATTAATAGTAATCTTGCAGGTTAATAAAAAATTTTGTAACCCCAACATATACGAGTATTTAATTTAAGTTTCCGAGTTTATATGGTGGTTATACGTACTAAATGAGTGTATGTAAAAGTCGTTAATTTTTGAAAAAAAAATAGTAGTTAAAATGACATTATTTTATGAGCCATTGAGGAATAAGATAATTAGACTAAGACCAAGAAAATCATGAGAATTAGAATTTCATAACTTATAACCAAGTACGAGTACTGGAAATGGTAATGATTTACGATAAGCGGAATTATTCGACGTAGCGTTTAAGGGAATTGATTTAAATGTACGTGAACGAATGCGAGATAATGTAGGATGGCAAGGGACCAAGTGATAACCTAGAAAAATTAAGTATTTATAAATTTATCCAACAAGTAATAACTTAGGAAGATAGTTACAAAAATAAATAAATAGCAAATTTCAATAAACATGAATTAAGGGAGCTTATCATGCAAGCTTTGACAAATGAGATACATGGCTAAGCCTAACCTTTAAAAATTGGGTGAATCTTGTCCTACACACTTTCTATATTCACAAGAAACATATTTTCCACCACACTTCCAAGAAGGAAGCCAAGCAACTCTCTCTCTCTCTCTCTCTCTCTCTCTCTCTCTCTCTCTCTCTCTCTTCAAGAACACAATGTTGATTTTCAAGAACACCAAGGAAAGAAAAATTTAAATCTCATGTTCTACTCATTCCAAAACCACCATATTTTAACCAAATCTCCCTCATATCATGTAAAAGGTACATTCAAAATTTCATGGCCATTGGATTAGTATAGCATAGTCAAATCCTTGCTCAAATTTGGTGATGAATAGTAACTTCGAAAAATTTCTTTTTGTTTTCTTCATTTTCCATGAAAGTTTAAGACTCCTAAAGCTAAACCAAGGACTCACCAAGAATCATACATCAAGAATAGAACCTCCAAATCTACCAATAAAGGTATAAACTTTCATCCAAACTTTGTTTAAAAAAAGTAAGGATCTTGGATGTAAGTATGGTTTTGATAGTTGTTTGTTGATTTCTTGAATATTAGTTAGTTAGATGCTAGATTCTAAGGTTGGTGTTGTGGCCTCAAGAACTTGATGTTTTTGAGATGATTAAGTATTTAGATGTTTTTATGATGATTTTGATTGGTAATTAGTAATTTAGAGTGAAAATGAAACACGGATCGTAAACGTAACGATGATAAAATGATCGAATCACGAAATTACGTCTTCTGCAAAGATACAGAAATTGTAAATTTTTTTATTGAAAACTAAACTTGATAATGATATATCTTGTTTTAAGTATAATTTAGGCGCTTGAATCGCTTGATTTCAATTTAGGATTCAAGAGTTAGGTCTGTTATAGTGAAAATGATTTACGCGACAAAAACTGCTAGGAATTATGAACTTTAGAAATATAAATGATAGAATTAAAATTATTTTAAAATCATGAAAATTTTACAGAGAGTAATAAATGGAGTGTAAACAGTTCCATAAAAATTTCAAGAGAAAATATTAATATTTTGATTTTATAAAAATGTCGGAGCCGAGGTCGTGCGGAGTACGAACACCAAACACAACCCACTGTTACAAACTGCTGCTTTGGGATTTTTATCCCTCATCCCAGAAAACCATTTTTCAATTATTCTGTTCTTAATGTTTTCTAGATCGCGCACGTGAAAACGGTGCATCAATTGAGTTAATGGTTTGAGAGAAATCAACGTTTTAGTGAAAGCGGTATGAATAGTAAGACTCCGTAGTTGACCGAACTTTTAAAATAATTTTCAACTATTTAAATTCATTTTATCAAAATGAAACTTTTATGATAAATATTAAAAGAACTCAAGAAGCTCCTTGAGGTGGTTTCGTATTAAAATATTAATTTTTCTATTTAATAAAAATGTTAGAGTCCGGGTCGCGGAATCATAACATTTGGTAAAGTCAACTCTATAAGACCAATTTGACCGTCCGTTTCAACCAAGGATTGATACTCATTTCAAGTCAGTCGAATACTGAAAACTATGAAGCTTATTAGAAATATAAGTCGGTGATGGGATTAAGAATACTGATTAATATTATGATATCTATTGACTAGAAAAATCTGGAACGAGAGGAAGTCGGAAAATGTATCTTGGACTCCAGGCAAGTTTTCAAACCCCACCCTTTTAAAACTGTTGTGTTGTGTTGATTTTCAAATAAATGCTCTATATACATGATGTTTTATTATGATAATTTACGAATTATGATATATAATATCATACGATATGTTGATGATTTTGGTATATGAATATTACCGAATTTCAATCGATAATGCTAGAGAGTAGCGTTGCATATATTATGTGTATATTTTAGACCGAGTATCGGTCAGTGTAATTTGATTAAAACCGTAAAGCTATTTTATTCGAAGCGACTCGATGCCCTTTTGTGAAATATTAATTACCTTGAAATTACTTAAAACGATTTCTAAAGATCGTATTCCCTCAACTATATTTAATTACTCGATCAATGAATAGTATTTCAGATATTCATTTAAATAGGAGAAGTACTCTCCAATGATTATCTTATTTTAAATTCGATTATTTAATATTATTATAAATCAATTAAAATTCTTAAACATAAATTAGTTGAGGAATATTATTTCAGATATTCTTTTAAAATAGAATTATTCGAGGTTTAATTATATAATAATTATTATTTGATTATTAAATATTTATTAATTGATTTAATATCACTTAAAAATCATAAAACCTATTTTAAAATATTTTATGAGTTTCAGAAAATCACAATAATACTTTTAGATCATCGAAGAATATTATCTCATCATACTTAGAGTATTTGACTATAATCTCAAAAGAAACTCCCCTTTATTTATTTGTTGACAACGGTCAACTTACATTATCTTAGTACTTCCTCCGAAAATACTCGAAAGTACATAAATACATATATGAGAAAAGTTGTGCCTATCAACAAGCAAAATACTGGGGGAACTTCGATATAGTTCGAGTTCCAGGAATATGATAGGATTCTTTCAAGACAAGGGAGGGGTAGAGATCCAGTACTTCGTGTACTGGGGAGACTACTAGTGTCGTAGGAGACAGTACCATGTGTGCTCAAGGACCAAAGAAGTGTGTGTATACCCAGAATGGGACACATAGTCCATATGTAGCCAGGGTGATAGAGTAAGGAGGTCATCCTTCTACATGTAGAAAATAATATTATTCTGTTGTACGACTTATCATCGTATAATAGAGCTCCATAGACTGTCCTATTTTTCCAATTACAATTGAGATGCAATATTGTAACCCAAGCCTAGGTGCTCGGTTTACCATTAAGGTATTTGCAAACTAATAAGTCAATCAAAAATATTATTTTAGAAAAAGGTACAGAACATCAAGAAATTGATTCTCCTGAGTACATAATACTATCAAGAGCATTGTAAAGATATTTTGATATATATAAAATATCTGATTTGATTTAAGGAGAAAAATGTGTATACCACCGAGTTTTCAAATCATCCTATTATACGACGAAGTAGTATTTTACCAGTTATTTTCCAACTGTTTTGTACATTATGGCTGAGCATCATTGCTCACTCTTGCTTTTTTTTAAATGTCACAACACAACAGATTACCAATATACCGGTGTGGGACATAGTCACTTGAAATCGTGAGGAGAATCCCTTGAAGCTTTGTCTCAAGTGGACCAGAGTATTCAGATAGGTATAAGATGTTAGTAGTAATTATTGTAACTTCATGTAGAGTTTACGAATAATTGTTTAAGATCATGTAAAGTACATTTGAGTTGTAATAAAAGAAGATTACATTTTGTACATCGTTTCTTAGGCTATAACTTGTGTGTGTGTGCGCGTGTGAGATTGGGGTTTATTGGATTATTAAATCAATACAGGTTATACATGAATAAAGGATGGCGTGACGACCCAGATTCCTGACCCCGGATTTGGGCCATTACATCGAACGTGAAATTGCTGATGAGGACAAAAAAAGAAGGATGCAAAATCCACTCTCAATATTGAATGTGGGAAGAACTCTCCAATTAGTCCAACTGTCAAGACACCAACAGATGGGATCAAGAATGATAGCACTGGAAAAAAAGAAGATAAATGGGAAGATTGGTGTCAACAAAAGCAATAATTATGTATATGTTACAGATGCTCTCAGAAAGTAGTGTCAAATATGTAGCTCAACAAATCATCTAACTCACCTTTGTAAAAAGGTTGTTAGTGAGCTAAAATATGGGGCTTGCAAATATAACGAGGCACAAACAAATGACCCATATTCTTTCTGTGAGAAGTTCAATTGCATTCCATGCAATATGAAAGTTATGACCAATTGTCATAAGTTGAGAAATGATCTAAAAGAAGTTAACCTTAAATTTGTGATCAAAGAAGAAAATATGGATCAAACTAAGAATGATGTTTCTTTTGAATGTCCAAGTTCTACTTCTGCTAACTCTGTCAAAAATAAGAAAGTTCCCAACACTTCTTGGGTAGCTAAACACACTTAAACCTCATTATGTGAAGGTCAAGAAGAACAAAGTCATATAAATTCTTGGAAGTGGATGTTCCATATATATGACATGTGATAAAGAGCTGATATCACAGTTTGAGGAGATGGCTGGCCCTTTGGTTGGCGATAACAATAAGGTATTCATAATGGGATCTGGCAAGTTGATTTATGGAAATATTGTCATTGAAGATGTAGCACTGGTTGCAGGTCTTGAAGTGAATCTTCTTAGTGTTAGTTAATTTACAGAAAAAGGCTTCAAGGTTATTTTTGACAAAGAAGATTGCTCAATCACAAGCAATAAAACTGGTGAAGTTTCCCGAAAAAAGTAAGGAAGGGAAGCATGTTTGTTGTAGACATGAACTCAGTAAACAAGGATAGAATATGTTGCTTCTATACCAAGGCATCTAGTGAACAAATCAAACTCTGGCACAAGAAGCTCTCTCACTTAATCTACAAAGCAATTAATACTCTAGTGAAAAGAGAATTTGTGAGAGATATGCCAGCCTTGGAATTTTCTCAAAATGAAGTTTGTTAAGCTTGTCAAAAAGGTAAAATGAAGAGATCCAGTAACAAAAGCAAAGCTTTGAATTCAATTAATGCTCCACTACAGCTTATCCACATGGATTTGTTTGGAACTGTAAATGTCATGTCCAAATCTAGAAAGAAGTATACCTTGATGATAATGGATGACTACTCAAGGTACAATTAGGTGGAGTTTATGCATTCAAAAGATGAAACTCCACACATCATCATTGAATATATAAAGAATATTGAAAAGTAGACTGAAGATCAAAATTATGTCAAAAGTTTGATGAGTGACAATGGTATAGAATTCAGGAATACAATTCTAAGTGAATTTTGAAAAGACAAAGGCATTGTTTAAGAGTTCTCAACTACAAGAAAACCTCAAAAAAATGGTACGGTTGAAAGGAAAAATAGAACTGTAGTTAAAGTTGCAAGGACAATGCTGCATGATGCCAAGCTGCCAATCATTTTTAGGAAAGAAGCTGTTAACACAGCATGTTGCAATCAGAACAGATATTTACTAAACAAAAACATTAACAAGTCACCCTAATTAATTTTGTCAAAAAGAAATCCTACTATTAAGCATCTTTATATGTTTGGAAGCAAGTATTTTGTGTTAAAAGACAACTCTGAATATGTTGGAAAATTTGACTCCAAAATATTTGAAGCAATTTTCTTGGATTTTTATTGGATAGGACTGCCTACAGCGTCTATGTGCTAGAGTAGAAGAAACTAATGGAGAGCACATATATAACATTTTATGATAATATATATCCAAACTTGTAATTCCTTAATGAAAATGAAACTGAAGCTTTAAAGTTTGAAAATCTCAATATTGACAATGATTCTGAAGATGAAGCTGAATTCAACACAAACCATAAAATGGAGAAAGAAATAAGTGAATCAATGATTTATGACAATGAGAATTTATCTCAAGAAAGAAGCATACCTGAATTTGATGGCACAAACTCAAAGGAGAAGGAGATAATGGTTCTACAAGTCATGCCAACAATGAAGAAAATAAGGACAATTTTAGTTAAGAAAATTATCACACCATAAAATGGGATAGAAGTCACACAAGAGTACTATAATTAGTGATCTTAATGCTGAAGTGAGGACTAGAAGTGTCGCTGCAAATGAATGCTTGCATGCATGCTTCCTATCTCAAATTGAGCCTAAGAAAACTGAGGAAGCTCTACTTGACCCTGATTAGATAACTACTATGTAAGAAGAGTAAAATCATTTTAAAAGGAATAAAGTTTGGAAATTGGTTCCTGCACTAAGAAACAGAATCATCATTGGAACAAAATGGGTGTACATGAAAAAAGTGGATGAAAATGAAATTGTGACAAGAAAGAAAGCAAGACTGGTTGCCAAAGGCTACTCACAAGAAGAAGGAATTGATTATGACTTTTTCTCCAGTTGCAAGGCTTGAAGAAATAAGAATTTTCCTTGTATTTGATGCTCATTGTAATTTTAAGGTATATTAAATGGATTTGTAGAGGCACAATTGACAAGACTCTATTCTACAAACAACATGGAGATGGCATCATCCTAGTTCAAATCGATGTGGATGATATCATCTTTGGTTCTACTAATGAAAAGTTGTGTCAAAGATTCCCAAAACTCATGCAGAGTTGTTAGGAAATGAAATGTGTTTGACTATTTTTAAGCTTTTCTTGAATCTTTTATGGTTGAAAAAAGTAAATTAAATCTTGTAGTGAAAGTGTGTTCATGCAGAAATTAAACTTGCAAGAATAAAGAACACAGATCTTCAAAACTCACTTAATTTTATATTAAAATTAAGAATGTTTTGCTACAAAATTTCTAGGCTCTTTGTTGATAAAGAGCTTAGCTTCTTTATGAGAGTGTTACAAGATTTTCTATCTAAATTGTTACATCTGACTAAAGGACCAGTGTTAACTTTATAACTCAGTTAACTGCTGGTTTACATAGTGTACAATAAGACATACTATTAACTTTAGTAAACAGACACTTTTCATTTCCATTTATAGAAAATTATATCTTCTATTTCTGGCTTAGCATATCTTAGCATCCCGTGTTTACTTTGATCTTCCTTTGTCAGTTAATCTTGCACATCCTTCAAGCTGCTTTTTGTAGACTTGTCAATCCAGCTGTTTGGATTGTTTGTTAATTGTTAATCTTGGATATTGAACTGATCTGCAATTTTCTACTTTGAGATTTTACCTCGAGATCTCCATTTGGTCGAGAACTTGACATCTTGATAAGTATATTGGCTTATCGATATCTCTAATACTCCATAGTAACTTTGACTTGTAGAGGTCTTTGAGTTCTCTATAAGAGAATTTGGCTTGTCGAGATCTCTAGTCTTTATATCTTCACTTTGACTTATCGATATCTCTGAGTTTCTAGTGGCTTATTGACTTATCGATAACTCAGAGTTCTCTAGTCAAAATTGACTTGTCGATAACTCAGAGTTCTCTAGTAAATTTTGGCTTATCGATATCTCCGAGTTCTCTAGTGGAATTTGACTTATCGATAACTCAGAGTTCTCTAATGAATGTTGACTTGTCGATAACTCTGAGTTCTCTAGTGAACAAATGACTTGTCGATATCTCCAATCTCCATGTCTTCAATTTGGCTTGTCGATATCCCTGTGAGTTCTCTAGTAGCTTTCCTGATTTCTCTATAAGTCATTTTCGAGTTCTCGAATGACTTCTCTATAACACTAAATCTGTGACTTGTAGAGATCTTGACTTATAATATTTTTCCTAAAACGAATTTATTCAACTCCAAGTTTCTTCATAATTCTTCTGAGGCATGATCTTCTTCCACATAGAATTCTTAGGCTTGACACTGTTTATAGAAAAAGACTCTAGTCTGCTCCTTTGACATTTTTACAGACTTTAAGTGTTACAAGTACAAAATACAAATTAAAATAACAATACAACTTACTTAGGGTTGACAAATTATCTTAGTCTTGTTAAAGTACAGGCATGTCTTGCACAACAAGAGTGAATATGAGATGAGTATGATGGGAACACTAAGTTACTTTTTGGCCTTCAAGTTATCCAAAAAAGTGATAGAATCTTTATCAGTCAAACCAAGTATTTCAAAGAACTTTTGAAGAAATCTGGAATAGTGGACTGCTCACCTGCATCAACCACTATGCCTACAGCTACCAAATTGGATGAAGATAAGAAGGGAAAAGTGTAGATATCTCAAACTAAAGGGGAATGATTGGATCTTTGCTTTATTTAACTACAAGTAGACAAGACATCATGTTTGTCACATGTCTGTGTGCCAGATTTCAAGAAAATCCTAAAGAATCACACTTAATGGCTGTCAAGAGGATTTTCAGATATTTGAAGGGAACACCAAACTTGAGATTGTGGTATCCGAAGGAAACTGGTTTTGAAGCTATTGGATGGAGAGATGCAAATTTTGATGGATGCAGGGTAGGAAAAAGTACAAGTGGAAGTTGTCAATTCTTTGGTCAAAGACTTGTATCATGGTATAGTAAAAAATAGCAATATGTGTCAACTTCCACAGCTGAGGCAGAATACATAGTTGCTGAAAGTTGTTGTGTTCAAGTGCTTTAGATTATGAATCAACTAGTGGATTATGGCCCAATGTTACAAAAGATTCCAATCATGCGTGATAATATTATAACAATATCTATTGTTGCTAATACAGTTAACCATTCTATAACTAAGCACATTGATGTAAGATACCATTTTATTAGAGAACATACTGCAAATGGTAATATTGAGCTTGTTTTTGTTCCAACAGAAAAACAATTAGCTGACATTTTCAATAAACCTTTGGATGAAGCAACTTTCATTAGACTTGTAACTGAAATTGGTATGTTAAACTCTTCATCCTAAAGGCAAGAACTCAACTAATATGTTGCAGCAGATTAATTCCTGATAAATCAAAATAAATTTGATTTAATTAGGAATTAACTGGAATATGATCTATAAATATTTCAGAATTCTATGTATATTTATTCTTCAAAAAAAAATCTAACTTGGAGTTCTTTTGATTCTAAGAGAAATTGTCCAAATATATATTCACATCATTAATATGTGAAATTTATATGAGACATATTTTAGAAAGATTAAAAGTATGTAGAAAACTGGGTCCTCGATAAGTCTAAATGACTTCTCGATAAGTCATTTTCTGACTTCTCGATAAAGTTCTTGATAAGTATTTTTCATAACTTCTTGACGGTATTCTTGATAAGTACCTTTATGACTTCTCGACAAGTATTATAGATATCTCGATATACTTATCGATACAGAGTTCTCTATAGTTAAAATTTTAGACTTCTCGATAACTCAGAACTGAAACAATTTAATTCAATAAATTAATTCAGTAAAATACTTTTGATATAAAATCAATTTTAATTTTATGTTAATTTTTTCGATATAAATTAGAATAATTTAGTCCAATTAGGACAAACTGGGTATTTGTACAACATCTCTATAAGTCACTATCAAGTTCTCAATAAGAGTCAAGAAAGTGACATCTCGACATGAGTTCTCTATAGGTCATGTGACTTCTCTATAAGAAATTTTCAACCGCTCATTCTTTTCTTGTTGTTAAGTCACATCTCTACCCTATAAATATGTTAGATATAATTGATGATATCTGGACAAAAACTATTAGAAGTTCTTTTAATGACTTATATCAGTATTTACTAAAGAGTGACGTCATCAGTACTTATATTAGTACTTGATGATCAGCAAATGAAGTCATCAAGATTTTTCATCTCAGTAGATATTCGAGGAGGAAAAGGAAAGCAGGAATTCAAGGCGGTGAAAGACTTTACCTCAGAAGCAATCATACATGGATATGTAATATGTTTCCTTATTATAATAGAATAGGAATCCTTACTGATTTTGTAAATGTGCTCTATATAAAGCACAAATTAGGTTCATGCTATGTAATATCCCGGATTTTCAGCTATTATTATTAGTATTCTGTGAACATTTTTTTGTGATTTTATGATTTAGAAGGAATAAAATGGAGGATATTTTATTCCTGCTTAAAGGGTTCTTGTCATTAAATGGCTTAATATGCTAATTGGTAGTTGGTATCAATTTTTTGACAATATTGTGAAAATTTTTAAATACTTTTACTATTTCAAAATTTTATCCGAGAGCCGACCATTTTATCGATATCGGTAAAATTGAGTGTATTTTTCAATCTTGGGGATCGAGTGGATATTTTACTCGCCTCAATATTTTATCTGTGTCAAAAAATATTATATGGTATTTTAACCTTGTTCACCCAGGTATAGGGTGAGGTTTAAAAATATTTAAAATAATATTTTACGGCTATTTTTGTACGTATTAAATAAATTATTATGTATTTAATATTATTTAAAAATGTGTCTTGCATGATTTAACATGCGGTGGATTTGTATGTGGTCCTGTAAAGACCATAGTACTTTTTCGGATACTCGTTACGTGTTTAAAATATATTTATATGAAATTATACGCGATCTGGACGCGTGTTCAAGTGCGTTTTATCGAGGTACTTGTTTTATGTTGTTTTTTGTGCGGTTGCATGCATTATATTGGTTTTCGGGGTTTCTATGAATTTAGAGAGTGTTTCGGTTTCTGAAAAATCAACGAACCGGGACCCCACCGATGCGTCAAAGGCCACAAAATTCAAATTTTTATTAAATTATACATATTTCAAATATCCAATATTTTTGCATGTTGGAATAATTCATAATTTTTGGGAAATTTTAGCATAAATTTATATTTATTCGATAAATTTTTTTTTCCCATAATTATTATTTTTGGGTCTAATTATTTTAATTAATGGATAAAAACACCCTTGATTGATTTTAGGGTATTTATTTTTAAAAAAATATAAATAGCTGAAATTTTATTTTATTACTGATAATTATCCAAAAATAGAAAATTAATTTGGGGGTTATAATTTGTTCTTCACCTTTATCCTATGATTTTGAAATATTTACGTATCCATTGTTGATGCTCTAGTAATCAAACTGGAGCTCGTTTCAAGGCCTTTTTATTGATGCAAAAATCATCATCTGAGGTTGGTTCTTGGTTAAAATCGTGTTTTTGTTCTTGGGTTCGAATTGGAACTGTGATTTCTCGATTGTGTTGATTGTTTTAAATGTTTGTAGTAGATTTAGCAGGACCCTAGGAATCGATTGATATAAGTTTTGTTGATTTTATAGTTCAGATTTGTTCTAACCGAGTTCTTGGTTTAAACGATTCTTATTTTTGATTTTTCCATTTATGTGTTAATCATCTGAGTTCATGGCTAATTGTAATTGATTATACATATCGTACTCTTTAATTTCTTATATAGAACTAGGGCTGAGCATTCGGTCGGTTCGGTCCAAAACCGGACTGAACCGAATAGACCGAAAAACCGAATTATCATATTTTCTTGGACCGAACTGAACCAAAATTTTATTATGGACCGGACCGAACCAAACTGAAATAATTCCGTTCGGTCCGGTGTTGGAGCGAACGGACCAAATTTTTTGAAAAAAATTAAATTATAATAATATTTTAAACCAAAAATTATAAAATCTAAAATATAATTAAGTAAGGTGATATGTAGAGTCTAAGAGTGTATAAATACAATTATAAATTAAAATTTATGATTAAAATTTTTAAGATATATGTAAAAGATATATAGAACATCGAAATTGGTTGAGTTTTGACTGAGTTGCTACTTTGGCCGGAAACTTCCGAGTTCGTCGCCGGATTTATGTTTGAGTTGCCGGAAATGAAGATTATTGCTTCGGTTGGGATATAGTTGATTATTTCTAAGTTGCTGAACCGTTATTGTTTGAACTGGGATTAAAAACCGATTCAAACTGAATGGTTTATGTAAGTAACCGAAACTCACCGGAAATTTCTGACCGGCCGGATTTTGGGCAGAAATCCAGCGAGTTCATGTTGACCCGGATTTCTGTTCTTCCCCGACCCGGTTGAACTAAATTTTGACCCGATTTCAATCTTCATAAACCCAAAACCCCAAATCCAATCATGTTTATGCAGAATTTATTTTAAAAATTAATTAAAAATTCATTTTTAAATTTCAAAATTCATTTTAAAAATTTTAAAATTCATTTTAAAATTCCAAAAATAATTTAGTTAATTATTTTAAATAATTAACTGGATTATTCTAATTCCAAAAATTACGTTCTTTTATTAATCTAATTTGATTTATTTATTTATAATTTATTGTAATTGATTATTTATAGATTTAATTAATTGATTAATTTATTTAATCAAATAATTTTATTTATAAATAGTTAGATAAAATATAATTATTTATAATTAGGCAGAATAATTCCTAAAAATTATTTTGATCTTTTGAAAATTATACTTGAGTATTAAATAATCAATTAACAATATTATTAATTGATTTATTCATATTTTATTCATAATAAATAGATCGTTCATCCGTTTGATACGAAACTAACGCGTCAAGACTCAGAAAAACATTTCGCTTTCATTAAAAATAATTTCGAAACACAAATCCTTTTGTTTCGAAATGTCCCTTGAATTGCAAGTCAGTTCTGAGTCGCGTATTTATCAAAAATTCAAATTTTGACTCAAATTCAGTTTTAAGCATACCGAGTCGACTGTTTTAACGAACTGAGTTATGTGTGATATGAATTATATGATATGTGGGTTTTATGATTACGTGCTTTGTGAATTACGTGCGTATGTGAGTTAGAATTCTTGTGTTTGACTGTTATAATTATGTGTGGGCTATCGTATGGGTAGACGATAGGGTTTTGATGCGCAGTTCGTCGAGTAATTATCGTGTACATGATTAAAGTATTATATTTTAATTAT
This sequence comes from Apium graveolens, assembly GCF_009905375.1. NCBI lineage: Eukaryota > Viridiplantae > Streptophyta > Magnoliopsida > Apiales > Apiaceae > Apium > Apium graveolens. Next base: position 128,551,648 of record NC_133647.1, read on the forward strand.
AGATACGAGTTATTCAAGACGATCAGGACTAGACGTTGGATAAAGAGTAAAATGGAATGGTGTTGGTTATCAGGCTTCTAGAAAACATTGGAGCAGCATATCCGTTAATTATCGAAATAGAAAGATGGTGAGGCCATGAGATGTCAGAATGGGGGATTGTGTTATTATGAGTGTGCTTAACTACTAAAAATCAAAGGCAAGTTTTCTACTCTATTCTAATTCTAGAATCATTCAATATTTTTCATATCCAACAACTTATGATTATGCGAGTATTGCTTTTCTATTCTCAGTTCAGAATAAATAAATATTTTACATATCGTTAAGTTAAATATTTATCATGAAAGCACTCTTCTTCTATTCTAAGTTCAGAATAGTTCATTATTTTTACTTATCCAAATCCCGGATTTATAAGTGTTTTATACTATGAGAATAAAATGGTTTTGTTGTGAGACCAAGTGAAAGGGGGAATAAAATTTATAAGGGTGTCGATTATTATGACCTCTTTCAATAAAATATTTTAAGATTGGATGGTTACTGTTATAGTGTAGGTGATCCAGACATTGGTCCAACTGTAATATCTTGCAAGGAAAATATATTCCTTTTTTGGTGCTTTATAGGTATGGTATGGCTACGGGATACCGGTGCCTATACTTACGGTATGGTTGCGGGATACCGGTGCTGTTTCGTGACTGATCATTCGGAACAACATAAAGTATAATTGGTTCCAATCTAAATTTCTATACTGTTTTTGATAATAGTCATAAATGATATGATTTATCAAGTCAAGTGTTTTTGTTTTGAATAAAATATGAAATACAGTTTTGATTCAGTTTCTGCTTGATGTTGATATTTAGTTTGTTGTTAAATATCAAAGGTGGTATTAATATTTATGATTGATGTTGACTTCGGTATGGGATGTTGTGAGCATCAAAGTTAGTAATGATATATAATTTGATATGACATAAAAATGAGTATTTGTCACACCCCCAACTTAAACAGTAAAGTAAATGTAACTATTACACCATTTTAAAATAAATAAACATAACCAAATCCAAGATCTTACAGTTTAGGGTTTGGAACAGCCCAACACTACCATCTATTACAACTGATTTTAAATATCGAGTCCTCACACAAAACTACTATCTCTTATTCTACCTGAGCTCGAACATAAGCATCAGCATCACAGGTCTTACGGGCGGTCTGCTTGAACCTAACCATAGCTGCTAGCTGTAATATCAGGGTAAAGTAAGGAGTGAGCCAAATGCTCAACAAGTGCTAATCAATACGATACAAAACATAAATCGAGATATATATATTAAAGAATGTCAATGAGAGGACATAACTAATGATATCCAGAGATAAAACTTTTGGGTGGTTGCATCATTTTGTTTGTATCAAAACAACTTCAAAATCATACTTTTAATCAAAATCATTTTATGACGCTACGGATTACAGCCGGTGATCAGCCGCGAAGTAATCCCGAACCTCGCTGGGTTCTACAACATTAATGGGAATCCCTAGGCAACTTTTAAGCCTAATATAAGTGTGGAAAGGACTCGCGTCTCAGCCAGATCCACTATTCAAGAAAACGTTTATCCCCCTTTGGGACTGAAAACCCACATTTTATTTAATTCAAAAACTGATGCCGAATTATAACAAAATCTCTTTTAACAGAAACATTTTATCAAGGAATTATAGATCTACTCGAAACACGGGAAATATGTTACTAAATTTCAGGGCCATGATCCACAAAACTATACTCTATTAGGGTAACTGAATAGTTTTCATATATCAAAGTTTGGACAAGGGAATTTAGCGAGGCTATTGGATATTATGAAGGGTAATGCCAAACTGGGTTTAAAGCAATGGTTTCTCATCAAGGTTCAAGTACTGGATCATCAAGAAGGTAAGCTTCATGAACACTAAGGGTGTTAAGGTATGAAGAAATGATCTTTAGCTCAGGATTTATCAAAATTGTCAAGCTTTAGGATAAGAAAGAGGGGTAATCAATGAGGAATCACTTTGATAAATATCTGGCTTTCAGGGTTAAAGGTAAAGTTATATAGAGGTTCAAGTATCAGGATGAGATATCAATACTTAGGAATCATTAGCATGTTAATCAAGAGAATCAAACAAGAGTTGTAACTACCCTTTATTTTACAATGGCATTCAAATTACTTTAAATTACTATCATGATAAGACTTTTGAACTACTTGCATTACGTACTCAAGGGTTCATGGCATTTCAAGGATAAACATAAGATACGCTTGACTTAAATATATATATCAAAATGACTCAGGATAGTTGCATCGAAATAAATGAACTATTTACAGTGAATACGAAAGACAGGTTGAATCACTTGCCTTGAGAAAGGCTGGTCTGGTCTGACTGGTAGGAGCAACTGGAAGCTTCACTCGACCTTTATGGCAAGTTTTCCCTCGTCTCGAGATCCTACATAAATAATAATAATCCTCATTATAATATATCCTCACCAACTTAACCTATTTACAACCCGAATTTCAACACGGATGGCACTTGGGCCTATATGCACTTAATTTATATTCACCTTTAAATTATAATTGCACACACATATCCACATAATCACATATCATATATTAATACCAAATAACACCATATACACCATAATGCAACACTTGGCTTGGATGATCTCCACTCACAACTTAAGTCACTTGATCGCTAAACTAGACAAAGTCTCCTAATTTTTGGCTTCCTAACTCAATGTGCCTTTACTAAAATATCCAAGACCTATTGACCCTCACTTGGGCCTTTTTCTCTAATGACCTTATACTATCTTACAACTATGGTGGTCAACCTAAATCTCACTCCTAAGTGTTCTAAAACTATGTGATAAGTGTAAGTGCTCACTGGTGCAAATTTCAGAATGATATCTATGGTTTCTTGAGTGAATTAGACACTCTTAAACTACAAGTTTTCCTTCAAAACTTTTACACAAGACTCTCCTGACCTAAGGGCATCTCCCAAACTTATTGTGGCTCAAGGGCCTGGCTTGGGCCTTCTTGGGCCTAAGCTCAAAGTCCATGGTTCCCCTGTTTTTCTGGGCAGAAAACGCCCTGACTTGAATTAACTTGTGATACATGGTTATAACTCATATCCTATGATCTATGGTTGGAAAAACTTCTCTGACACTCCCTCTAACTAGGGCCCAACAGGGCCTAATGAGGGCCTACCCATGACATGGTCAAATCTCCCTATTTCTAAGTTGCAACAAAACTGTCCCCTGCTGGACAGATTTTGTTATTCTACTTGTGCACCTAACCAAATAACATGAAAACCTCCAACCAACACCTAAAACCTTTTATATACTCCCAATACTAACTTCTGGTGGCTTGGGTCTCAAAGTGCACATCAATGACATGGTCAAAACTCACTCTAAACCTCAGGGTACTAAACTGATTTTCTGCAGAAACTATGACTCTCCTTTCTCTAAGGTTTTTACTTGACAAACTCAACCACCAACAACCCAATACCCAAACCAAGACTTAGACATGGTGATCTACTGAAATAACTCCCTTAAACTCAAAATAATCTTGGTGGAGATCATCCTTACCTAAGGTGCAATTATGGCAAAACAAAAGAAATCACATTTCACAACTCACAAATCATCAAATTTTTGAAACAACAAGTTATGCATTTTTATAAAAGATATACACGAATTATTACCATGCATCAAGAAGCATTAATCAATATTAACTCCTTATTCCTACTGAAATTAAAGCTTACTAGGAAAATCCTTCCTAATTATCAAAATCTTCCAACATTTCAAGAGAAATCCACATGCATGCATAAGTTCGAGTTTTGTAAACCAAAACAACATATTTTCTAAATATATTCTATCATAAAATTGACATGCAAGCCTAGAATAAGCTATACCTAGATGATCACTTAGCATGCAAAGAGTTTTATCAAATTTTCACTACAAGTTTCATGCCATTATCACATAAACATACAAAAATTGAACCAAGCAACAAGAATGATCTCTGGGACCATTCATTCGGCTCCCTTAAGGTTATGGCCGAATGAAATGGAAGGGAATGGTCATTTAACATCAAGAGTTTCTTTTTCAAGACTTGGCACTTCACCATTCCTTTTAGTTCTCTCAAAAACAACCTTAAATCCATAAAAATCAAGGTTGTACTTTGAGTTTCAACTAAAACCTTAACATGCAATTTTAAAACTTAAACTTTTTACTCAAAACTCCTTGGAATATATGTGATCATGGTATGGGAAGTAACATTTACTTGTGTAGAAGGTGAAAACTTGGTGGAGGAATGAAGAAAATGGGGAGGGGTTGGTTTCGGCTGAAAAACCGAGAGAAGGAGGGGGAGGGCCGAGAGTGAGGGAGTGAGGAGGGTGGGAGGAGAAAGTGTGATGGTGAGTGGAGTGGATGATCATATCAATTGCTTGCTTTATGGTTTTTGATTTAGCAAATGTGAGTGGGAATGAGAATTGACAAGACTATCCCTCCACTTATACTTGGTTCATTTTGCATGCAAGGGTAAAGAAGGAATTTGGCTAGAAAAATAAGAGTTAGTGGGGTTGGAATTGTCTCTTTAGCCCTTTTAATTGAATAGAGAAGAATTTGCATGCAAGGACAACCATGTAATTTTCTAATTATGACAACTAACATTTATAAAGATTTATTTTTATAAAATAAAATACAAGTTCAAAAATTATAAAATTTATACCATAAAATAACTTGGATTTTTAGAAATTTTATAAAACCACTTTTGAATTTTGTGAACAAAATAACTTTTAAAAAAATATTTATTCAAGGTTTAAAATATTCCTTATAAATCAAAAATAAAAGAAATAAATAACTTTTGCTTTGAAAAAAAAAATCATATACCACATAACGAAAATTTAAGACGCAGAAATTCTCATTCACACAAACATACAATAGTTGAATATATTGGCATTCGGCTTTAAAATTACACCAAATTTACAATTAATATTACATAAAAATGCCGGTTGTAACATCGTCTCCCCCTTAAGGGATTCTGTCCCCAAAATCTAAGAGAACAGATGAGGATACCGGGAACGCATATCAGACTCTAACTCCCAAGTCGATTCTTCGACCTTAGGGTTCCTCCAAAGTACTTTTACTAACTTTACTGACTTATTTCTATGACTCTTCTCTTGCCAGTCGAGTATTTTGACCGGTTGCTCCACAAATGACAGGTCTGCCTGAATTTCTACTGGTTCATATTCTATCACATGGCTAGCGTCAGGATTGTACTTCTTAAGCAATGACACATGGAACACATTATGCACATGCTGATACTGAGGTGGTAAGGCCAACTCGTAGGCCACCTTCCCCACTTGACTCAAAATTTCAAAAGGACCTATATATCTAGGTGCTAACTTCCCTTTCTTGCCAAATCTAGACAACCCTTTTCTAGGTGACACCTTCAACAAAACAGCTTCGCCAATTTGGAATCGAACATCCTTACGCGCTGGATCCGCATACTTCCTCTATCTATCTTGAGCAGCAAGCAACCTTTTCTGAATTAACTTGACTGTGTCATGCAACTGTTGTACCAATTCCGAGCCGAGAATTCTTCCTCCTCCTACTTCATCCCAACTTGTTGGTGATCTACATTTTTGCCCATACAAAGCTTCGTATGGTGGCATACCAATACTGGAATGATAGATATTGTTGTAAGAGAATTCAATCAACGGCAAGTGGTCGTCCCAACTTCCTGCAAAATCGATTGCACAACTGCGCAACATGTCTTCGATTGTTTGAATTGTCCTTTCGCTCTGACCATCAGTCTGCGGGTGGTACGCCGTGCTCATATTCAACTTCGTGCCAAGACATTCTTGAAATTATTTCAAGAATCTCGAGTTAAATCGGGGATCTCTGTCTGAAACTATTGATACGGGTACTCCATGCCTTAGTATGATTTCGCGCACATACAGATGAACCAATTTGTCTAATGACGACTTCTCGTTAATTGGAAGGAAATGCGCTGACTTCGTAAGACGATCAACTATAACCCATATAGCGCCATGACCGGATTTCGTTCGCGGTAGTCCTACCATAAAGTCCATAGCGATATTTTCCCATTTCCATTCTGGAATCTTTAGGGGCTGAATTAATCCGCTTGGTCGTTGATGTTCTGCCTTCACTTTCTGACAAGTATAACACTTTGCAACCCATTCCGCTACGTCTCACTTCATATTTGGCCACCAAAAGTTTTTCTTTAAGTCCCGATACATCTTGGTACTCCCAGGGTGGATTGAAAACTTCGAATTGTGGGCTTCATGTAGGATCTCATTCTTTAATTCAGGTACATGAGGAATCCAAATTCTGGAAGAAAACCTTAGTATCCCTTGCTCATCCCTTTGAGTATTAATCTCCTCTCCAGATAACTGATTCTTCTCTTTCTCCATTACTTCTTCTTGACACTTCTTTATCTTTTCCACTAGTGTTGGCTGAAAGGTCATTGCACGACAAACTTCCTCAACTTTTCCGCAATCATAAAGTTCCAGTTCAAATCTCTTGATTTCTTCAGATAATTCCTTTGATGTTGTCATCATATTCAGTCTCTCCTTCCTACTTAGAGCATCGGCCACAACATTCGCCTTTCCAGGACGGTAATTTATCGAGCAGTCATAGTCCTTGATCAATTCCAGCCATCTCCTCTGCCTCATATTGAGCTCCTTCTGAGTGAAAATGTACTTTAAACTCTTATGATTTGTGTAGATTTCACACTTTTCTCCGTAGAGGTAATGTCTCACATCTTAAGTGCGAACACTATGGAGGCTAGTTCCAAGTCATGCGTCGGGTACTTCAACTCATGCAGTTTAAACTGTCTTGACGCATACGCAATCACCTTACTATGTTGCATTAACACACAGCCCAATCCCTTATGTGAAGCGTCACTGAATATCACAAAGTATCCTTGGTCATCTGGAAGCACTAACACCGGAGCTGTTACCAATCTCTGCTTCAACTCTTGAAAGCTATCCTCACATTCTGCACTCCATTCAAACTTTTGATTCTTTCTGGTTAACTTGGTCAATGGCGTGGCGATTTTCGAAAAATCCTTGACGAACCTTATATAGTATCCAGCCAATCCTAGAAAACTTCGCACTTCCGTAGGAGTCTTTGGCCTCTCCCAACTCATAACTGCCTCAATCTTTGCCGGATCCACTTTAACTCCTTCATTTCCAATGACATGCCCCAAAAATTGAACTTCCTTTAACCAAAACTCACATTTGGTAAACTTGGCATACAATTTCTCTTGCCGAAGTATCTCCAATGCTATCCAGAGGTGTTGTTTATGCTCTTCTTCCGACTTAGAATAAATAAGGATGTCATCAATGAATACCACGACAAACTTGTCCAAATATTTCTTAATACTCGATTCATCAGATCCATAAATGCGGCCGGGGCGTTGGTCAATCCAAACGGCATTACTAGGAATTCATAATGCCTATATCTGGTCCTAAATGTTGTTTTGAGAATATCTTCTTTTTTGATCTTTAATTGATGGTATCCCGATCTTAAGTCGATCTTTGAAAAGCATTTTGCTCCCTTCAGCTGATCAAAAAGGTCATCTATTCTTGGTAGCAGGTAGCGGTTCTTGATCGTCACCTTATTCAACTCCCGATAATCTATGCATAACCGCATACTCCCATCTTTCTTCTTGACAAACAGAACAGGCGCTCCCCATAGCGACGTACTTGGCTGTATCACTCCTTTATCTAACAATTCTTGTAGCTGGCTCGCTAACTCTTTCATTTTTGCTAGTGCCATCCTATATGGGGCCTTTGAAACTGGTTCCGTGCCTGGAGCAAGGTTGATCTCGAACTCGATTTGTCGATCTGGTGGTAAGCCTGGTAGTTCGTCTGGAAACACGTCGGGAAACCCGTTAACTACGGGGATATCTTCTATGCTGGGACTGCCTTTTTCTGAATCCACTACATACGCTAGAAGCGACTCACAACCTTTTCTAAGTAGCTTCTTATCCTGAACGATTGTAAGAAATAGCTGTTCTTGCCTCTGCCCCTTAAATACTACCTTCTCTCCACTCTTCGTCTTTAAATACACTTTCTTGGTCTTATAATTAATCTGAGCGTTATTCTCTCCTAACCAATCCATACCTAGAATTATATCAAACTCCCCCAACTTGAAAATATCAAGTCGGCTGAAAACTTATATCCTGAAATATCGATCTCACACTTCGGACAAAATTGATTCACAGGAATCTTCTCTTGGTTCGCAATTACCACATTTACTACCTCACTTATAATCATTTTATCACATTGAAGCTTATCAACAAAAGATTCTGATATGAAAGATCTTGTTGCTCCCGAATCAATCAATACTTTAGCTTTGACATTATTATGTAAAAGTGTACCTGCTATCACCTCAGAATTCTGAACAGCATCCTTCATTTTCAGATCAAATGTCCTTGTTGTTGCTTGCGGGGTTGGTACGGGTGGTGGAGGTAATGCCAATACCTCAGCTGACACGCTCGCACTGGTACTTGCCACGTTCATTAGAGCTTTGACTGGTCTGATTGCCTTACACTCCCTAGCCATGTGTCCAGTCTTCCCACACTTGTAGCACGTAACTCCTGGCTTCGGCATCTTGTACTCATTCGCCAAATGTCCCTTCTGATTGCACCTATAGCATGTCATGCTCAACATATTACACACTCTGGGGTGCCTTCTTCCACAATGCTTGCATTCGGGTCTCTGGAACCTGTTTTCTCTAACTTGTCCTTGGCTTGCCTGGTTGTTCCCTTTTGATTCTTGCCTTTTGCCCAAATTTCCCTTCTTTTGAAAATTTCCGCCCTTATGAAATCCGATCCTCTTTACATTCCGATCTTGTGAACTTCCGGCTTCAGACTTTTCTCATAATATAGAACCTTCCTCTTCTTGTTATCCCTTTCCTTCCTTGACTGCGTCCCATTATTCTCAATCAGAGCAGCTTTCTGTACTACTCCTGCATAAGTTTCAAGCTCAAACATAGCCACTATATCTCTGATCCAAGGCTCCAATCCTTGCTGAAATTTCTTCGCTTTTTCCTCCTCGGTGCTGGTATACTTTGTTACAAACCTGGACAACTCAGTGAACTTCTTCTCATATTCCAATACAGTCATGTTCCCTTGCCTCAACTCAAGAAATTTAAGCTCCATCTGATTCTGCACGTACTTAGGGTAATACTTGTCCAAAAATAACTTCTTAAATCTCTCCCAAGAAACTTGTTGAGTTGCTTCCATAGCTTTTACTGATTCCCACCAATAGATGACTTCACCCTTCAAGAAGTAAGTAGCATACGGCGTCTTCTGATCGTCTCCTAACTGTACCAACTCAAAAGCCCTTTCCATTTCCTTAATCCATGTGTTAGCTATTACTGGATCAGTGGTATCATGGAATGCAAGTGGATTCACATTCTGAAAAGCTTTGAAAGTGACAACTTGTCTAGGTGGTAATGCTGGTTCAGGTGGTTGGTGTGGTTCACGATTATCTTGGTTTTCAATTCACTGTTGAAGGGTTAGTTGTTGTTGAGCTATATCATTGGTTTGTTGTTGCAAAGCTTCCAGTAATCGAAGAATATTTGGGTCTATGGTGGATGTGGTTGTAGGGTTCTTCTTTTTGGGAGGCATAATCCTGAAATAAGAGTTATGTCAAAACAAATATGAATGATTAAAATAATTTGAGGGTATCGTATGGCATTCTTATTTACTTATGAGGTCAAGTTTCAAATTAAGCAGATATGACGATGCATATAAAAGCGTAAAAATAATAGTTGAGAGCAAATGGAATAATAGAGCATGATTATTGAAATTTAAAGGTCACAATACATAGGATTAGGACAAAGTCTGATTCTAGGAACAATAGGCTTAGTTAAAGGAAGTAACAGAAACAACTGGGAATTCTACGGAGTCTGATAATATAACAACATGAAAAGGTAAATGGAAAGAACTAAGGCTCCACTCCATCTGAACAAGGCTTGGTAGTCTTTTCCTCTCGAAGCGTCTTCACAATGCTCTGGAGCTCATCCGCCACCATCTGAATGACATACTGGCTGGTGCGGTCTCGGTGCGCTGGCATCTCCTCAAGCTTAGTGTTGACGTACTGAACCAAGGTCTCAAGTCTCGCAGTCATTTGCTCATTGGGCTTCCCTTCATAGTTTTGGCTGTCCGGGTACACGTTCTTTAGTCAGTCTATCAGTCGGTCGTACTTGCCCTGAAGCATGTCGAACTCGCGCCTTAACTCAGCATACACAGAGAAAGCAATGGTGTCGTCCGTCCCAGAGGATGACGAGGAATGCGCCCTTTGCTAACAAACCAATAAAAGGAGTATTAATAATAAACTTACTTAACCTACTCTCTCGCATATTATCTATAACCTATACATATACCCTATAAACTATTTGGGCTGTCCAGGAACTCTAAACCGTAGCTCTGATACCAAAACCTGTCACACCCCCAACTTAAACAGCAAAGTAAATGTAACTATTACACCATTTAAAAATAAATAAACATAACCAAATCCAAGATCTTACAGTTTAGGGTTTGGAACAGCCCAACACTACCATCTATTACAACTGATTTTAAATATCAAGTCCTCACACAAAACTACTATCTCTTATTCTACCTGAGCTCGAACATAAGCATCAGCCTCACAGGTCTTACGGGCGGTCTGCTTGAATCTAACCATAGCTGCTAGCTGTAATATCAGGGTAAAGCAAGGAGTGAGCCAAATGCTCAACAAGTGCTAATCAATACGATACAAAACATAAATCGAGATATATATATTAAAGAATGTCAATGAGAGGACATAACCAATGATATCGAGAGATAAAACTTTTGGGTGGTTGCATCATTTTGTTTGTATCAAAACAACTTCAAAATCATACTTTTAATCAAAATCATTTTATGACACTACAGATTACAGCCGGTGATCAGCCGCGAAGTAATCCCGAACCTCGCTGGGTTCTACAACATTAATGGGAATCCCTAGGCAACTTTTAAGCCTAATATAAGTGTGGAAAGGACTCGCGTCTCAGTCCAGATCCACTATTCAAAAAAACGTTTATCCCCCTTTGGGACTGAAAACCCACATTTTATTTAATTCAAAAACTGATGCCGAATTATAACAAAATCTCTTTTAACAGAAACATTTTATCAAGGAATTATAGATCTAATCGAAACACGGGAAGTATGTTACTAAATTTCAGGGCCATGATCCACAAAACTATACTCCATTAGGGTAACTGAATAGTTTTCATATATCAAAGTTTGGACAAGGGAATATAGCGAGGCTGTAACGATCGAGGAATTACGCTTGTATTATATTATAATAATGATAAATTATATGTATTATTATGTGGTTAAATGTGTTAAGTCGTTAAACCCTAACTGATATGTGCTATGTGTTGGCTGTTTTGATCCAAACGTATTTTGGATATTTATTGAGCATTTTATCATCAGTTATATATATAGTATATCAAAACCTGTACAGCTCAAAACTATGTTTTAAAAGCCCGTAATTCAAACAAAATCATTGGCCCTATTTTGCCAAAAATGCCCTATCCCATATCGCTATTCTGAACCCCTAAACGTTTTACAAATTTACCTTTTTCGCGAAAAATGACTTTTCCGGACCCCTTCGGGTACCAAAAGCCCCACAAAAATCACATTTTTATTTTTATATGATCATGAAATTATCATACATTATTTTTCTTTGCATTTTTGTAATATTCACAATTTTTGGGAATTTTTGACATTAATTTAGTATTTATTGGATATTTAAAAATTCATAATTAATACCCAAAAATTATAAAAATTGGGGCCAAATATTTTTATTAGATGTGTAATTAGCCCCTTAATTTTATTTAGGGTTATTATTTTATATAGTATAAATAGCTGAATTAATAATAATTTTTAGTTAATTAATTATAAAAAAATCAGTTTAATAAAAATTAGAAAGTGTGGGTGAAGTTTGTGTTCTTGAAGAAGGGAGAAGATCAAACAGTGATTTTGGGAGATTTACTAATCCACTGAAAACGCTCGAGTAACCAATACAATCCTTGTGAAGAGACGAATCTATTGATACTAATATCAACAACTGAGGTTTGTTTAATCTCAAAATCGATTTTTATGTTCTTGGCATGAATTTCGGTTTTTGATTTTGAAGAATCATTTGATTGTTTGGTTTATGTAGTTAGTTTCGTTGTAGTCTTAGGAGTAATCAGGTATTTTTATTATGATTTTACAACCCCTGAATCGATATGCCGAGTTCTTGAGTTTAACTATTTTTGATTTCGTTTTTTTTAGATTTATATATGTTTTTGCTCGTGATTGATGTTAGGAAGTAATTGTAGAAGTCTATAGCTTCGTTTTGGCATTAAAATCACGTTGTTTGGTGTTGTATTCGTCAAAAATGACTTCGTCGGATTCTGAATTGAAGCTCGCCGGTATTTATGGCGGTTCTAGCCGGAGAAGACGATCCACACAATGGGGATATAAGAGGACGGTGGGATTATGTTCCTGGAGGACTGGGGAATGAAAACCCTCAACTGAATTCGTCGTTTCATCGCTGATTTGGCCGGATTGAATTGCCGGAAAACCACCAGTGTCGTTGCCGGCGGGGTTGTTCATCTTGACCCAAAAACCCGGGTTCCAACCCGTTTTCCAGAAATTGTTGACCCGGTTTTGATCTTCTAAACTTTAAAAACAGAATCCTAAAACCTGTTTCTGTAATTTTACTTAATTACTTTTATTTCTATAAATTCAAAAATTTAATTGTAAATTCTAAAAATCTAATTTAAATTTGGAAAATTATTAATAACAATTTCTGAATTATGTTATTTATTTTGAAATTCGAATTTAATTATTTAATTATGTAATTATTTATCTAATTATTTATTAGTTATCTAATTAATTACTAATTAGGTAATTAATTAATAATTAGGTAATTAATTAATAAATAAGGATTAAATAGTATGATTAATAATCCGATAATTAGTTAATATTACGAGTAACTTGTATTCATACGAGTAGTGATTCGTTAAGTTAGAATTATTAATCGAGCGATATTTATTCGAAGAATATCGTACTAATTATTCGTATCGAATAATTAAATATCGATAATTAATTAACGAATTGTATAAGTTATAATAATAATAATATCAGTTCGATAGTTATTCGAGAATTCGCGAGTAGCTCGTATTTATACGAGTAGTTGCTCGTTGAATTATGATTCGAATAATATTTATTTATTCGATAAGTATCGTATCAGTTATTTGTATCGATTAGTTATTTGTAAATAATCGATCTAATTGAGTAAGTGATAATAATTTGTAAATAATTTTAATAAATTATAATTAATTCTAATAATTAGGGATTAATTATTTTAGAATACAATAATTATTAATTAATTATGTAAAAATATAATTAAGGATTATTTAATTATAATTAATTATTAATTAATTAAATCTTGTTTAATTCATAATAATTCAACCGTTAATCCGATTTGAGCGAAACGAAGACCCCTAGACTCAGAAAAATGAAACGAATCCAATAAAAATAATTGTGAGTTATAATTTCCTCCAAAAGAGTATGGTTTGGTGATAATTAATAGTTCGTAGGCCCTAATAGGGGTATAATTTAACCAAATAATCCCGAAAAATTATAATAAAATCAGATAAGGCTAGTTAGTGCAGGTATGAGTCTAGAATCAATTCTAAAAGTAATTATAAGTCTAAAAAAATTGATTATGTGCTTTATGTGCTATGTGCTTTATGTGATTATGTGAACCTATGTGCTATATCAATATATGTGTATATATGCGAATCAGATAGAAACGCATGGGTAGACTGATAAGGTTACTTGATATCAATTCCAGGTACACGTATATAGTATGTTATCTAAACAACTATCTTTCCATGATTGGTTCAGTGTTAGCAAGGCAGAGTAAGCTAGGGACAGAAGGCGGTGAGTTGAATCAGGTTAAGTACGCGCGAGGCAAGTTTTTCCCCTATTCTAAATTCAGAATAGTGAATTATATTCCATTTTACAGATCAATTACACTTTGATAATTCTTGTTCATATGCACTGATACATATCTATTGATTCTTGTTTCTATTTCATTTCGATTCTTGATTTCTCCCAATTTATTGAATCCTCTATTCATATTCCAATATTTTTACCCTTGTTACATATATTATGATATATCCTGATGTTGGGATACATCAAAAGCATTCCGATTGTTCCGGATGCTAAACTTCGGACTGGATGGTTACGATACAGGCTGGGTTTTACTCAGACCTTTAATTAATAGGCCATAGCTGCCTGAATACTCCTTATATTGGTTGGATCTATACAGTTGGGTATAGATTCGCACTGTATCCTGACTGATCAGCGGGTTATAGTGCATATGTTGGTTCTTGTTTCCAGTCTTGTTCATTTGGCACTCGCCAGTATTGGCAAATTACTATTCGATACAGATACAGATGGTTGTTACAACCAGCAGCTTATTGGTTCACTTATTTCTCTCTCTTTATACTATCTATATTGTTGCAGGCTTGTTGAGCAATTTTGGCTCATCCTCTTTTATTGTTATTCCTATTGTCTTACAGTTAAGGTAGAGAATGAAACCCATCAGAACCCGCATAGTCAAGAAGCGAGTCAAGCAGCGGGACCCTCTTATACCAAGGGTGTTCGTCCCTATTCCTGAAGAGAGCTTTGAGTTATCAGATCAGGTGTAACAGGATAAGTACTATTATGGTTTGAATAAAAGTTATGTGGTGAGCATGTAGATAGAATAAAGTTTTGTAATAAAGAGAGTTCTTAAGACGGATTGTTTTTATTTGGTTTGTAATAAAGTTAGTATGTGGTTCTTATTTTCAAATCTTAACCTTAAAAGATCCTGAGTAGTAGTAGTTCGGGGTAATTATTTCATATATATTCCGCTTGTGCAAGATTAGTGAGTAGTTATTATTAGTAATGCCCCAAATCTATACCCCGGATTTGGAGGGTGTTATAGTTGGCATCAGAGCTTAGGTTTGACCTTTAAAAACAAGAATGTTAGGGCTAAGATAAGATAGGAAAATGAGATAGGATGTGAGTAAGAATGTTAGGATTGTTTGTCTATGTGATTAGAAGTTATGAGTTTAGGATTGTGATTTGATTGTTTTTGTGTTATTATTTTTTTTATGTATATTAGATGGCTTCTTTATCATCATCTACGGAGAGGACCGAGACAGATCCAGCGGATGCACCGATAGTAGCCCCAGTGTCAGAGCAGATCTTACCTCCATTGCCACCTGAGCCAGCACCAGAGATACCACTTCCCCCAGAGGTACCAGATGTTGTAGATTATTTTTCATATTTTGAGCCAGAGATACCAGATTTTCCACCACTAGAGTTCCCGAGGTTCGATATTCCTGACATGATTGATCTTCCGCAGTGGGAGGATTTAGAGCCTCAGATTCCTATGCCGCCAGTCGAGAATCCAGAGCTGCCACATATGGAGCTAGAGGCAGAGCCGCCAGTGTATGCGCCGATGGAGCAGCCTGTTTTATTTCCTGCCCCATTAGCCATTTATGCACCTGTTCCAGGAGTTTATCAGTTTCCTCAGCCAGAGTTTATGGATGATATTGTGGTGGATGGACCATTACCTTCTCGAGGTTCCAGCACTGATCTTTGGGAGCATCATACCGTGACTTACCAGCGCTTTCAGGCAGAGAGGGAGGAGAGGATTAGATGGAAGAACTAGTGTAGGGAGATCCTTGGGTTGTATGAGACACAGACGGATGGTTCTGTCAGAGCATTACGACCAGATTATATACTGAGAGAGAGGCTACATCATATTCACCGGGTTAGTTTGCAGCAGCTTACTGAGTTGAGACAGCAGGATCTTAGTGCGGAGACAGCATATCGCAGAGCATTGGGACTTACAGAGGCAGTGCTAGAGGCATTGCAGGAGGAATTGAGCCACATACCACCAGGATTTTGAGACCAGCAGATCAATGAGTGTGGTATTATGTATATTTTGTAGATAGAGGCAGCATAGTATTGTATGACTAGTGTGTATGAGTGTACCTACTGACTTTTACCGATAGTAGTAGTAGCAGTATGACTGTTATATCATAGGTTTTTGTATCAAGCACTGACACCTGTAGCTGGTGTTCTACATGTATATATATGAGATGATCTTTTGCACATTTCTTTATTTTATTTCCAGTTATTTAAGCATTTATATTTATTTCAGTACCATTGCATATTTATAAATGTAGTTTTATTTACGATCATGTTGTATCCTTATGTAAAAAAAAAAAAACACATCATACTGTTTTATCTATTCAGTTATTTAATAAGCTGTTTTATTTTCTCAAATCGACTGTTTTAATATATTTTTAATATACTGTTATTAAAGAAGACCGTTGTTTATTTACCAGAAAGATGGCACCTAAAAGAAAAACACAACCCGATTCATCAAATGGGAACACCGAGGGCCAAAACAATAATAAACAGATGGATCAGATGTTTAATCTCATGCAACAGCAAATGTTGATGATGCAACAACAAATGCAGCAGCAACAGCAGCAGTTCCAGCAACAGATGTTACAGCAAGCCGCTCATCCAGGACATCAAGTACCACCAGCAGCGCCTACGACCACTTTCAAGCAATTTCAGTCGGTGAAGCCACCGGAATTTATGGGTTCCACGGATCCTACAAAAGCGAGAGCTTGGCTGAAAGAGATGGAAAAGGCTTTTTCGTTGGTAGAGGTTGAGGAAGAGCAGAAGACGGATTTTTCTAGCTATTTCCTGAAAGGCGAAGCTAATTACTGGTGGGAATCGAAGAAAGCTTTGGAAGAAGAAGGTGTGGTGACCTGGGATAGATTCACTGATCTTTTCTTGGAGAAATATTTTCCTCGTTTTATGAAAAACCAGATGGAGATCAAGTTCCTGGAGCTGAAACAAGACAACTTATCGGTTGCGGATTATGAGACCAAGTTTACGGAATTGGCAAGGTTTGTCCCAGAGCAGGTGGATACGGACGAGAAGCGGGCCAAGAGATTTCAGCAAGGACTAAAACCATGGATTCGTAGCAGGGTAGCTGTGTTTGAATTGACAACTTATACAACTATTGTTCAGAAGGCTATGATTATTGAAGGAGAAAGCGAAGCAGCTCAGAAAGAGAAAGGACCAGGGAATTTTCAGAATCGTTTCAACAAAAGGCCGGGATTTCAAGCTCGAGGAAAAGTAAACTTTAGGAGGCCAGAACAAAACAACCAGAGGATGGGTAATCGACTACCTGCCCCAACTCAGCAAAGGCTTATTCGACCGCCTGTACCTGATTGCAGAACGTGTGGCAGAAAGCATACGGGAATTTGCAACAAGCCAAATGTCACGTGTTTCAAATGCAAGCAAAGGGGACACTATTCTGGAGAATGTCCGATGGGAAAAGCAGAAGTTACTTGTTTTCAATGTGGGAGAAAAGGACATATCGCCAGGGACTGCAGAGGAATTGCAATGGCTGCTAGTATTCCAAGAGTTTTAGCATTACCTCCACCTCCACTACCACAGCAATATCAGCCCAAGGCAAGGACTTTTAACATGTCAATGAAGGAAGCGGTACAGAGTCCGAATGTGGTTGCAGGTACACTTCCTGTAAATTTCGTAAATGCTTTGGTATTGATTGATTCAGGAGCTACTAGATCTTTTATTTCTGAAGCTTTTATCTCTAAAATAAATTGTGAGGTACAGTGGTTAGATGAAGTGTTAGTCATAAAATTAGCGAATAATGATCAGGTTGCAGTAGATCGAGTATGCCCGAGTTGTGATATTGAGATAGGAAGATGTCATTTTTCAGTTGATTTGATACCTTTTAGGTTAGGGGAGTTTGATGTTATTCTAGGAATGGATTGGCTATCGAGTAATAATGCTCAAATTGACTGTGCGAATAAGAGAGTGAAATTGCAAACTGAAGAAAATGAAACGGTAATATTTAAAGGTGAGAAGCAAAAGCAGAAATTCCTATCAATAATGCAAACGAGAAGATTGTTACGCCAAGGATGTCAAGCTTATTTAGCCTATGTACGTGATGCTGATAAGGGAAATCCACAGATTAAAGATATTCCATTAGCTTGTGAATTTCTTGATGTTTTTCCAGACGAATTACCAGGACTTCCACCAGATCGATAAATCGAGTTCACTATTGACTTGACACCAGGGACCGAACCAATTTCGAAAGCTCCATATAGGATGGCACCTGTTGAAATGAGGGAATTAGCAAAGCAGTTGCAAGAACTTCTTGACAAAGGAATTATAAGGCCAAGTGTATCCCCATGGGGCGCGCCAGTATTGTTCGTGAAAAAGAAGGATGGCAGTATGCGACTGTGTATTGATTATCGTGAGCTGAACAAGTTAACTATCAAGAATAAATATCCTTTACCTCGCATCGATGATTTATTTGATCAATTAAAAGGAGCAGCATGGTTTTCGAAAATCGACTTACGATCAGGCTATCATCAGTTAAAGATCAAGGCCGGAGATATTCCAAAGACAGCATTTAGAACGAGGTACGGACACTATGAATTTCTTGTGATGGCTTTTGGATTAACGAATGCACCTGCAGCGTTTATGGATTTGATGAATCGAATATTCAAGAAGTATTTGGATAAGTTTATCATTGTATTTATTGATGACATTTTGATCTACTCAAAGACGGGAGAAGAGCATGCAGCGCATTTAAGAACGACATTGGAGATATTACGAAAGGAGCAGCTTTATGCAAAATTTTCAAAATGTGAATTTTGGTTGAAAGAAGTGCAGTTTCTAGGGCATATCATCAGCAGAGAAGGCATTCAAGTTGATCCAGCAAAGATTGAAGCTGTGCTGAATTGGGAAAGACCAAAGACGCCGACAGAGGTTCGAAGTTTCTTAGGTTTGGCAGGATATTATCGAAGATTTGTCAAAGATTTTGCGAAGATAGCAATACCGTTGACCAAATTAACTCGACAAAGTGAAAAGTTCGAATGGAATAGTAAATGTGAAGAAAGTTTTCAAGAGTTGAAGAATCGGTTGGTGACTACACCAGTATTAGTACTGCCAGACGAGCAAGGAAATTTTGTTATTTACAGTGACGCTTCATATCGTGGTTTAGGATGTGTGTTGATGCAACATGGTAACGTCATTGCATATGCGTCACGACAACTTAAACCTCATGAGCAGAAATATCCTACGCATGATCTGGAATTGACAGCAATTGTATTTGCATTGAAGCTTTGGAGACATTATCTGTACGGTGAAAAATGCGAAATCTATACGGATCATAAAAGTCTGAAGTATATCTTCACGCAAAAGGAGCTGAACATGCGACAACGTCGATGGCTGGAATTGATTAAAGATTATGATGTTACAATCAGTTATCATCCAGGAAAAGCAAATGTTGTAGCAGATGCACTAAGCAGAAAAGAAAGATTGAATCAGTTAACTTCATGTGAAGAATTGGTTAAAGAATTCGACAAATTGGAAATTGAGATTCGTATTCCTCATGAATCTGCAGGAACTATTTACGCTATGACTTTTCAACCAGGGTTGCTAGAAAAGATTCGCCATTGTCAAGATAAAGTGATGAGTCAAGACGACAACTTAACAGGAGAAGAGATTACAACTCAGAAAGATAATGAAGGAATTTTACGTTTTACGTCAAGAATCTGGATCCCTAACGTGGTAGATTAAAAGAAGAAATTATGCGAGATGCGCACAATTCGAAGTATTCCATTCATCCAGGAAGCACGAAAATGTATCGCGATTTGAAGGAAAACTTTTGGTGGCCGAATATGAAGAAGGGGATAGCAGAATGGGTGAGTAAATGCTACACATGCCAGCGAGTTAAAGAAGAACATCAACGTCCTAGTGGGTTATTGCAACCATTAGACATTCCAGAATGGAAATGGGAACATCTAGCGATGGATTTCGTAGTGGGACTTCCAAGGACGAAAGCCAATCACGATGCAATTTGGGTTATTATTGATCGATTGATGAAATCAGCACATTTTCTTCCAATTAATGAGAGATTTTCATTGGACAAGCTAGTGCATTTATATCTTAAAGAAATTGTGATGCGTCATGGAGTACCAGTATCAATTGTATCAGATCGAGATCCTCGTTTCAATTCAAGATTTTGGAGACAATTCCAAGAATGTCTAGGAACGAAGTTGAATATGAGTACAGCCTATCATCCGCAAACTGACGGTCAAAGTGAAAGGACAATTCAAACGATTGAAGACATGTTACGAGTTTGTGCGATCGATTTTGAAGGTAGTTGGGATGAACATTTACCCCTAGTGGAATTTTCTTATAATAACAGCTATCACGCCAGTATTGGAATGCCACCGTATGAAGCATTATATGGAAGGAAATGCAGATCACCAGTGCATTGGGATGAAGTTGGAGAACGCAAGATTTTGGGTCCAGAATTAATTCAGCAGACAAAAGAAAGGATTAAACTCATTCGAAAATGAATCGAGACAGCACAAAATAGGCAAAGCAGATATGCAGACCAAGCAAGGAAGGATGTGGACTATCAGGAAGGAGAACGCGTATTGCTCAAAATATCGCCATGGAAAGGATTGACCAGATTTGGCAATAAAGGAAAATTGAAGCCACGATACGTTGGACCATTTGAGATTTTGAAGAAAATTGGGAAGGTTGCGTACGAGTTAGCTCTACCACCCCATATGCAGCACATTCACAACGTATTTCATGTATCTATGCTTAAGAAGTATAATCCTGATACAAGGCATGTAATAGAATATGAACCAGTAGAACTTCAGGCAGATTTGTCATATGTAGAGCAGCCAATAAGAATTTTAGATAGGCAAGAGAGGATATTAAGAAATAAGTCTGTGTCATTAGTGAGAGTTTTATGGAGAAACCCAGTGGTTGAGGAATCAACCTGGGAGCTTGAGAGTGAAATGTTAGAAAGGTATCCTCAGTTATTTGCATAATGTGATTCTGAGGACAGAATCTTGTTAAGGGGGGGAGAATGTAATGACCGAGGAATTACGCTTGTATTATATTATAATAATGATAAATTATGTGTATTATTATGTGGTTAAATGTGTTAAGTCGTTAAACCCTAACTGATATGTGCTATGTGTTGGTTGTTTTGATCCAAACGTGTTTTGGATATTTATTGAGCATTTTATCATCAGTTATATATATAGTATATCAAAACCTGTACAGCTCAAAACTATGTTTTAAAAGCCCGTATTTCAAACAAAATCATTGGCCCTATTTTGCCAAAAATGCCCTATCCCATATCGCTATTCTGAACCCCTAAACGTTTTACAAATTTACCTTTTT
This sequence comes from Apium graveolens, assembly GCF_009905375.1. Classification (NCBI taxonomy): domain Eukaryota; kingdom Viridiplantae; phylum Streptophyta; class Magnoliopsida; order Apiales; family Apiaceae; genus Apium; species Apium graveolens. The sequence continues at coordinate 128,573,028 of NC_133647.1, forward strand.
CGCGAAAAACGACTTTTCCGGACCCCTTCGGGTACCAAAAGCCCCACAAAAATCACATTTTTATTTTTATATGATCATGAAATTATCATACATTATTTTTCTTTGCATTTTTGTAATATTCACAATTTTTGGGAATTTTTGACATTAATTTAGTATTTATTGGATATTTAAAAATTCATAATTAATACCCAAAAATTATAAAAATTGGGGCCAAATATTTTTATTAGATGTGTAATTAGCCCCTTAATTTTATTTAGGGATTATTTTACATAGTATAAATAGCTGAATTAATAATAATTTTTAGTTAATTAATTATAAAAAAATCAGTTTAATAAAAATTAGAAAGTGTGGGTGAAGTTTGTGTTCTTGAAGAAGGGAGAAGATCAAACAGTGATTTTGGGAGATTTACTAATCCACTGAAAACGCTCGAGTAACCAATACAATCCTTGTGAAGAGACGAATCTATTGATACTAATATCAACAACTGAGGTTTGTTTAATCTCAAAATCGATTTTTATGTTCTTGGCATGAATTTCGGTTTTTGATTTTGAAGAATCATTTGATTGTTTGGATTATGTAGTTAGTTTCGTTGTAGTCTTAGGAGTAATCAGGTATTTTTATTATGATTTTACAACCCCTGAATCGATATGCCGAGTTCTTGAGTTTAACTATTTTTGATTTCGTTTTTTTTAGATTTATATATGTTTTTGCTCGTGATTGATGTTAGGAAGTAATTGTAGAAGTCTATAGCTTCGTTTTGGCATTAAAATCACGTTGTTTGGTGTTGTATTCGTCAAAAACAACTTCGCCGGATTCTGAATTGAAGCTCGCCGGTATTTATGGCGGTTCTAGCCGGAGAAGACGATCCACACGATGGGGATAGAAGAGGACGGTGGGATTGTGTTCCTGGAGGGCTGGGGAATGAAAACCCTCAACTGAATTCGTCGTTTCATCGCTGATTTGGCCGGATTGAATTGCCGGAAAACCACCAGTGTCATTGCCGGCGGGGTTGTTCATCTTGACCCAAAAACCCGGGTTCCAACCCATTTTCCAGAAATTGTTGACCCGGTTTTGATCTTCTAAACTTTAAAAACAGAATCCTAAAACCTGTTTCTGTAATTTTACTTAATTACTTTTATTTCTATAAATTCAAAAATTTAATTGTAAATTCTAAAAATCTAATTTAAATTTGGAAAATTATTAATAACAATTTCTGAATTATGTTATTTATTTTAAAATTCGAATTTAATTATTTAATTATGTAATTATTTATCTAATTATTTATTAGTTATCTAATTAATTACTAATTAGGTAATTAATTAATAATTAGGTAATTAATTAATAAATAAGGATTAAATAGTATGATTAATAATCCGATAATTAGTTAATATTACGAGTAACTTGTATTCATACGAGTAGTGATTCGTTAAGTTAGAATTATTAATCGAGCGATATTTATTCGAAGAATATCGTACTAATTATTCGTATCGAATAATTAAATATCGATAATTAATTAACGAATTGTATAAGTTATAATAATAATAATATCAGTTCGATAGTTATTCGAGAATTCGCAAGTAGCTCGTATTTATACGAGTAGTTCCTCGTTGAATTATGATTCGAATAATATTTATTTATTCGATAAGTATCGTATCAGTTATTTGTATCGATTAGTTATTTGTAAATAATCGATCTAATTGAGTAAGTGATAATAATTTGTAAATAATTTTAATAAATTATAATTAATTCTAATAATTAGGGATTAATTATTTTAGAATACAATAATTATTAATTAATTATGTAAAAATATAATTAAGGATTATTTAATTATAATTAATTATTAATTAATTAAATCTTGTTTAATTCATAATAATTCAACTGTTAATCCGATTTGAGCGAAACGAAGACCCCTAGACTCAGAAAAATGAAACGAATCCAATAAAAATAATTGTGAGTTATAATTTCCTCCAAAAGAGTATGTTTTGGTGATAATTAATAGTTCGTAGGCCCTAACAGGGGTATAATTTAACCAAATAATCCCGAAAAATTATAATAAAATCAGATAAGGCTAGTTAGTGCAGGTATGAGTCTAGAATCAATTCTAAAAGTAATTATAAGTCTAAAAAAATTGATTATGTGCTTTATGTGCTATGTGCTTTATGTGATTATGTGAACCTATGTGTTATATCAATATATGTGTATATATGCGAATCGGATAGAAATGCATGGGTAGACTGATAAGGTTACGTGATATCAATTCCAGATACACGTATATAGTAAGTTATCTAAACAACTATCTTTCCATGATTGGTTCAGTGTTAGCAAGGCAGAGTAAGCTAGGGACAGAAGGCGGTGAGTTGAATCAGGTTAAGTATGCGCGAGGCAAGTTTTTCCCCTATTCTAAATTCAGAATAGTGAATTATATTCCATTTTACATATCAATTACACTTTGATAATTCTTGTTCATATGCACTGATACATATCTATTGATTCTTGTTTCTATTTCATTTCGATTCTTGATTTCTCCCAATTTATTGAATCCTCTATTCATATTCCAATATTTTTACCCTTGTTACATATATTATGATATATCCTGATGTTGGGATACATCAAAAGCATTCCGATTGTTCCGGATGCTAAACTTCGGACTGGATGGTTACGATACAGGCTGGGTTTTACTCAGACCTTTAATTAATAGGCCATAGCTGCCTGAGTACTCCTTATGTTGGTTGGATCTATACAGTTGGGTATAGATTCGCACTGTATCCTGACTGATCAGCGGGTTATAGTGCATATGTTGGTTCTTGTTTCCAGTCTTGTTCATTTGGCACTCGCCAGTATTGGCACATTACTATTCGATACAGATACAGATGGTTGTTACAACCAACAGCTTATTGGTTCACTTATTTCTCTCTCTTTATACTATCTATATTGTTGCAGGCTTGTTGAGCAATTTTGGCTCATCCTCTTTTATTGTTATTCCTATTGTCTTACAGTTAAGGTAGAGAATGAAACCCATCAGAACCCGCATAGTCAAGAAGCGAGTCAAGCAGCGGGACCCTCTTATACCAAGGGTGTTCGTCCCTATTCCTGAAGAGAGCTTTGAGTTATCAGATCAGGTGTAACAGGATAAGTACTATTATGGTTTGAATAAAAGTTGTGTGGTGAGCATGTAGATAGAATAAAGTTTTGTAATAAAGAGAGTTGTTGAGACGAATTGTTTTTATTTGGTTTGTAATAAAGTTAGTATGTGGTTCTTGTTTTCAAATCTTAACCTTAAAAGATCCTGAGTAGTAGTAGTTCGGGGTAATTATTTCATATATATTCCGCTTGTTCAAGATTAGTGAGTAGTTATTATTAGTAATGCCCCAAATCTATACCCCGGATTTGGAGGGTGTTATAGAGGCTATTGGATATTATGAAGGGTAATGCCAAACTGGGTTTAAAGCAATGGTTTCTCATCAAGGTTCAAGTGCTGGATCATCTAGAAGGTAAGCTTCATGAACACTAAGGGTGTTAAGGTATGAAGAAATGATCTTTAGCTCAGGATTTATCAAAATTGTCAAGCTTTAGGATAAGAAAGAGGGGTAATCAATGAGGAATCACTTTGATAAATATCTGGCTTTCAGGGTTAAAGGTAAAGTTATATAGGGGTTCAAGTATTAGGATGAGATATCAATACTTAGGAATCATTAGCATGTTAATCAAGAGAATCAAACAAGAGTTGCAACTACCCTTTCTTTTACCATGGCATTCAAATTACTTTAAATTACTATCATGATAAGACTTTTGAACTACTTGCATTACGTACTCAAGGGTTCATGGCATTTCAAGGATAAACATAAAATACGCTTGACTTAAATATATATATATATATATATATATCAAAATGACTCAGGATAGTTACATCGATATAAATGAACTATTTACAGTGAATACGAAAGACAGGTTGAATCATTTGCCTTGAGAAAGGCTGGTCTGGTCTGACTGGTAGGAGCAACTGGAAGCTTCACTCGACCTTTATGGCAAGTTTTCCCTCGTCTCGACATCCTACATAAATAATAATAATCCTCATTATAATATATCCTCACCAACTTAACCTATTAACAACCCGAATTTAAACACGGATGACACTTAGGCCTATATGCACTTAATTTATATTCACCTTTAAATTATAATTGCACACACATAGCCACATAATCACATATCATATATTAATACCCAATAACACCATATACACCATAATGCAACACTTGGCTTGGATGATCTCGACTCACAACTTAACTCACTTGGTCGCTAAACTAGACAAAGTCTCCTAATTTTTGGCTTCCTAACTCGATGTGCCTTTACTAAACTATCCAAGACCTATTGACCCTCACTTGGGCCTTTTGCTCTACTGAGCTTATACTATCTTACAACTATGGTGGTCAACCTAAATCTCACTCCTAAGTGTTCTAAAACTATGTGATAAGTGTAAGTGCTAACTGGTGCAAATTTCAGAATGATATCTATGGTTTCTTGAGTGTATTAGACACTCTTAAACTACAATTTTTCCTTCAAAAATTTTACACAAGACTCTCCTGACCTAAGGGCATCTCCCAAACTTATTGTGGCTCAAGGGCCTGGCTTGGGCCTTCTTGGGCCTAAGCTCAAAGTCCATGGTTCCCCTGTTTTTCTGGGCAGAAAACGCCCTGACTTGAATTAACTTGTGACACATGGTTCTAACTCATATCCTATGATTTATGGTTGGAAAAACTTCTCTGACACTCTCTCTAACTAGGGCCCAACAGGGCCTAATGAGGGCCTACCCATGACATGGTCAAATCTCCCTATTTCTAAGTTGCAACAAAACTGTCCCCTGCTGGACAAATTTTGTTATTCTACTTGTGCACCTAACCAAATAACATGCAAACCTCCAACCAACACCTAAAACCTTTTATACTCCCAATACTAACTTCTGGTGGCTTGGGCCTCAAAGTGCACATCAATGACATGGTCAAAACTCACTCTAAACCTCAGGGTACTAAACTGATTTTCTGCAGAAACTATGACTCTCCTTTCTCTAAGGTTTTTACTTGACAAACTCAACCACCAACAATCCAATACCCAAACCAAGACTTAGACATGGTGATCTACTGAACTAACACCCTTATACTCAGAGATCATCCTTACCTAAGGTGCAATTATGGCAAAACAAAAGAAACCACATTTCACAACTCACAAATCATCAAGTTTTTGAAACAACAAGTTATGCATTTTAATAAAAGATACACACGAATTATTACCATGCATTAAGAAGCATTAATCAATATTAACTCCTAATTCCTACTGAAATTAAAGCTTACTAATAAAATCCTCCCTAATGATCAAAATCTTCCAACATTTCAAGAGAAATCCACATGCATGCATAACTTCGAGTTTTGTAAACCAAAACAACATATTTTCTAAATATATTCTATCATAAAATTGACATGCAAGCCTAGCATAAGCTATACCTAGATGATCACTTAGCATGCAAAGAGTTTTATCAAATTTTCACTACAAGTTTCATGCCATTATCACATAAACATACAAAAATTGAACCAAGCAACAAGAATGATCTCTAGGACCATTCATTCCGCTCCCTTAAGGTCATGGCCGAATGAAATGGAAGGGAATGGCCATTTAACATCAAGAGTTTCTTTCTCAAGACTTGGAACTTCACCATTCCTTGTAGTCCTCTAAAAAAAAACCTTAAATCCACAAAAATCAAGGCTGTACTTTGAGTTTCAGCTAAAACCTTAACATGCAACTTTAAAACTTAAACTTTTTACTCAAAACTCCTTGGAATATATGTGATCATGGTATGGGAAGTAACATTTACTTGTGTAGAAGGTGGAAACTTGGTGGAGGAATGAAGAAAATGGGGAGGGGGTTGGTTTCGGCTGAAAAACCGAGAGAAGGAGGGGGAGGGCCGAGAGTGAGGGAGTGAGGAGGGTGGGAGGAGAAAGTGTGATGGTGAGTGGAGTGGATGATCATATCAATTTCTTGCTTTATGGTTTTTGATTTAGCAAATGTAAGTGGGAATGAGAATTGACAAGACTATCCCTCCACTTATACTTGGTTCATTTTGCATGCAAGGGTAAAGAAGGAATTTGGCTAGAAAAATAAGAGTTAGTGGGGTTGGAATTGTCTCTTTAGCCCTTTTAATTGAATAAAGAAGGATTTGCATGCAAGGACAACCATGTAATTTGCTAATTATGACAACTAACATTTATAAAGATTTATTTTTATAAAATAAAATACAAGTTTAAAAATTATAAAATTTATACCATAAAATAACTTGGATTTGTAGAAATTTTATAAAACCACTTTTGAATTTTGTGAACAAAATAACTTTTAAAAAAATATTTATTCAAGGTTTAAAATATTCCTTATAAATCAAAAATAAAAGAAATAAATAACTTTTGCTTTGAAAAAAAAAATCATATACCACATAACGAAAATTTAAGACGCAGAAATTCTCATTCGCACAAACATACAATAGTTGAATATATTGGCATTCGGCTTTAAAATTACACCAAATTTACAATTAATGTTACACGAAAATGCCGGTTGTAACAGTATTAATATCAAGAGTTTGGTTTTGAATAAAGTTTATGTTCAGTCCATAATTCCTATTTCATATTGTTGTTTACGATATTTTTGTAAACACTGTTATATAAGTTTTATTCTCGTCGAGATTCAAAGTATTGCTGAAGTATTTTCGCTCGAAAACATCAAAAGGGTTTTGAATACATTTAAGAAACCTTCCTTAACTAAATTTTATGATCAGCAATTATGATTTCAAATGATCTACTCTAGTGTAGATGTCGATTTTATATCAAAAGACCATATATATGCTATAATGAACTTGATGAGAATTTCTTTCGCTCATACTTGCCTATTTTTTAAATTAACCTTCCAGTGATGATTAACTGACACTGTTTAGCTGCATAATTTGAGAAAGCAAAGATGAAGCTTTTGGAAGGTGGTTGGTCCAGGGTTTGCGGATTAGTGTAAGTTCTATTGTGTAAGGTTGTTTATATTATATTATATTATAGTTATGTTATCGTATATTTGGGCCTAGTATACTTCCTTTCGAAGTTATACTAGCGAGTTTAGTTTGGAGTTTGAAAATTATTGCAAAGTATTTTAAAAGAAAGAGAAACATTTATTTATGGGAATTTAGAATTCTTGTTTCTAGAACCGTAACCTAAAAAGATCCTAGTGTAGTTTGGGGTCACAGATGCTATATTTCAGTTACTAGCATTTATTTATTGATTCAGCAGGTTATTTTGGATTGAGGTTTCATAGTGACGACCAAATCCCCAGACCCCAGATCTTGGGGCGTCACATGCTATAAGCATTGCGAACATTGTTATATCATTCGCAATTGGTATCAGAGCATAACCTAGCAGCTCTCAAGGATATTTGTTCATCCTTTTGAGAGAGTACATTTTTAATCAGTTTTTATTTGTTAATATAAAAACTGTTGATTTTGTTGAAGATTTGCCAAATTATTTGCATAAACTGTATTCACCCCCTCTACTGTTGATTATGGACCTAACAATTGGTATCAGAGCTTGATGTTGACATATAAACAGTTTAAGATCTGAAAATCAATATTTAATGGTAGACAAAGAATCACCACAGAATCCAAAACCACCACCCCCAGCCACATCACAGATTAGTAACATCATAAGTAAGTATGAAGCCATCAAGGTGGCAATCCTGAAGATACATGAATATCCAATCTAGAAAGTCAGGATGACCATGTGCTTGGAAGCCACGGATCCAAAATATCTAAGAAGGATTTATGATGGTCCTCATAAACCAATGAAGGTAGATGTTTCTATTACAAGAGAACCATAAAAGATGGTTGACAAAGAAAGTAAGGATTACACTCCTGAAGATCTTTCATCTATTATGAAGGATGCAAAAGTCAGACACATCTTGCACAACAGTCTTGATAGTGTTATGTCCAATAAAGTTATTTGATGTAAAACAACAAAAGAGATATGGGATGCTTTAGAAGTAAAGTGTCAAGCCACAACTGCTATCAAGAAGAACAGGAGGACAGTACTTACTCAAGAATATTAGAACTTTGACTTAAGAGATAATGAGTCCTTAACTGAGATTTTCCAGAAAAGGTTCTAGTTCCTCAAACTCTGATAAGAGGAACAACAGAAGAAGCACTGATTGGAAGGAATCAAAATCTGGAAAACTTGACAAATCAAAGGAAAAATGCTACAACTGTGATGGAATTGGACACTTTGCAGCTGACTACAGAAAACCCAAAGCTGAGAAGAAACAAGCATTGATATCAAAGAAGAAAAACTGGGATGATTCATCTAATTCAGATGATGGGATCAATTACGCTCTCATGGAAAATGCTGGTACTGAGGCTGGAAATGTTGAATTAAAGGTACCTCGGAATACTCTTGCTTTTCATACCAATGATATCTATGAATTAAGATTGTTTCTTAAATCTCTGCATGTTAGTTATAGGGATCAAACTTTAGAGAACACTAAAATTAAGAGTGAGAAATTTGAGTTAAAGAAAAGGAATGCTCACTTAGAAATTGAGTTGTTTTCCATGCTAGAAATTTAAAAAGAAAGAGATAATGCTGTTTATGTTAAAGAAAAATTGTTAGAAAAGCATGATTATCTAGAAAAGGAGTTAGCTAAAGAAAGTGAGGTTATTAAACTTTGGACTAACTCACGAAAAAAAACTCAAGAAATCTTAGAGAATGGCTGTTGGGGATCAGGATTAAGATATGGTAATAGATATAATTCTGATAAGAAAATTGAAAACGAAACTGAGAAATATGAACTAGTAAATACTGATACCAAGGTCAAACTGAAAATGGTTCAGTTGAAGGCCATTAAGTTTAATCCAAGTGCTGATGCTGTTAAATCAGTTAATGAGATAGGTTCAATCTCAACACCTAGTTCAAACTTAATTACTGAAAAGGGTGAACAAGTTCACACAAAATCAATAAATATTGGTTTAATGACTCAGAAACAGCTCAATCAAAAGCTGGAGGATTTACACATGAAAGACAAGGAGAAAAGGTCTAGGAAAAACAGAAATGGCAAGGTAGGTGTTAATAAGAATGGTAATTATGTAACTCCTTCCAATGCACCTAGAAAGGCATGTTTGAACTGTGGTAGTACTAATCATCTTACTAATTCTTGCATGAAGAATAAAGAGATAAATATTGTTCCTCCCAATTCAGAGTTTAGGAATAGAACATTTAGATATAAACCACAGAGTCCTTGTTTTCATTGCGGTAGTGTTTGGCACTCTATTTATATATATAAAGAGTATCACAATTTACATTATGATTATTATGAACTGTAACCCTCTTTAAATAAAGCAAAATCTGTTTCTACATGTGTAAATACTGATAATATGGATGTTAACATAAACTCTGATAAGATATCTTCTGCTGCATATGTTAACAAACTTAAAAAGGCCAAAGTATCCAAGCAAGTCTGGGTCCTTAGAAACACTAATTGATTTCAAATACTGATTGCAGGGTAACAGCATGCTCATGACATATGACTGGTTATAAATCCCTGCTATTAGAATTTGAGGAGAAAGTTGGCCCAAGTGTTTCTTATGGAGATGGCAACTTAGGAAAAATCTTGGGATATGGAAAAATCAAAATTGGAAATGTCATCAATGAGAATGTAGCTCTAGTTGCAGGATTCAAGCATAATCTGATCAGTATGAGTCAAACATGTGATAGAGGTTACCATGTGAACTTTTATGAGGAGCATTGTGAAATTATCAGTAAGTCTGATGGAAAGATTGCAATGACTGGTTTAAGACATGGTAGTTTATATGAAGCCATTGTCTCCACAAGTACTGATGAATCATAAGTTTGTCTACTTAGTAGAGCATCTGTGGAAGACAACTGGAACCGACATTAGAGACTTTCTCACAACAATTTCAACAATATTAATGAACTTGTGAGGAAAGATCTTGTGAGAGGATTTCCCAATGCAGTGTTTACTCTGGGTGGCTTATGTGACTCATGCCAGAAAGCCAAACAAAGGAAAACATCTTTCAAGAGTAAAACTGAATCCTCCATCCTTGAACCATGTCATCTACTTCATATTGATCTCTTTGGTCCAGTAAATGTTATTTCAATTTCCAAGACGAGGTATGCACTCGTAATTGTTGATGAATATACAAGAAACACATGGGTGTATTTTCTACACACCAAGGATGAATCTCTATCCATTCTTCTTGATCATGTAAGAGAGCTGGAAAAAAGGATCAGCATACAAAGTGAAGATCATCAGAAGTGATAATGGAACTGAATTCAAGAATAGTTCTATGGAACAGTTTTACAAACTCAAGGGGATAAAAGAAGAGTTTGATGCTCTTGGAACTCCATAATAAAATGGAGTTGTTGAAAGAAAGAATAGAACACTCATATAAGCTGCAAGAACCATGCTAGAGGAAGCAAGATTGTCTACCTACTTCTGGGCTGAGGCTGTGCAAACTGCTTGCTTTACACAAAATGCAACATTGATCAACAGGCATGAAGAAACACCATTTGAGATGGTGAAGGGGAAAAAAACAAATTTGAAGTACTTTCACATTTTTTGTTGCAAATGTTTTGTTCTCAAAACTCATCCGGAGCAGTTTACCAAGTTTGATCTAAAAGTTGATAAAGGCATTCTTGTGGGATATCCATTATCTACAAAAGCCTTCAGAGTCTACAATCTGAGAACAAAGACAGCCATGGAATCTATAAATGTATCTTTTGATGACAAGAAGATTACTGGTCTAGAAGATGCAGATGACTATGATAAGTTGAGATTTGAAAATGAAGTACCATATGTTGAACTCTTAAATCCTGATCTTGATACGGTAAATTCTGATATCACTCAAAGCTCTGATAATTCACATGACAATGAAAATTCTTCAAATACTGAAGCATATATTGAGGGAGAGCAACATGATTCAAATCCAGAGACTTCTACAAGTGATTCAACTCAAGCAACATCAGTAGATAAATCATCAGACTCTCATTCCGCAAATTTTGATGATTCAACTACTGATAACAATGGGAATACTGATTCAGGGGGAGCATCAGGACATAATAGTGGTACTAGACAAAGAAATAACAGAGAATTCATGGATCAAGGGGGATGTTCTTCTTCAAAGAGTCAACTTCCATCTGCAAGAAAATGGTCAAAGTCACAGACACCTGACCTAATCATTGGAAATCCTAATAGTGGTGTAAGAAACAGAAAAGCCACTCAAAATGAATGTCTCTACCATTCTTTTCTATCTCAAACTGAACCCAAGAAGATGAAAGAAGCTCTTCAAGATGCTGACTGGGTTACAGTAATGCTAGAGGAGCTTAATAAATTCAAAAGGAACAAAGTCTAGACTCTTGTTCCGAGGCCAAAGAACAGATCAGTTGTTGGTACAAAGTGGGTGTTCATAAACAGAACTGACAGTGAGGGCATTATTACAAGGAACAAAGCAAGACTGGTTGTAAAGGGCTATTCACATCAATAAGGGATTGATTATGATTAGACTTTTGCTCCAGTTGCAAGGCTTGGGGCATTAAGAATTTTACTAGCCTATGTGTTGTGCAAGACATGCCTGTACTTTAATAAGACTATGACCATTTGTCAACCCTAAGTAAGTTGTATTGTTATCTTAATTTGTATTTTGTACTTGTAACATTTTAAAGTTTGTAAAATGCAAAGGAGCATAGTGGAGTCTTTTTCCTTGAACAGTATCAAGCCTAAGGATTTTATCTGGAAGAAGATCAAGATGATCATACCTCAGAAGAATTTTGAAGAAGCTTGGAGTTGAATAAATATGTTTGGATAAAAATACTCTAACTCAAGATCTCTACAAGTCACATATTTAGTGTTATAGAGAAGTCATTCGAGAACTTCAAATGACTTATTGAGAAGTCAGGAAAGGCACTGGAAAACTCACAGAGATATCGACAAGCCAAATTGAAGACGTGAAGATTGGAGATATCGACAAGTCATTTCTTCACTAGAGAACTCAGAGTTATCGACAAGTCAACATTCATTAGAGAACTCTGAGTTATCGATTTCCACTAGAGAACTCAGAGATATCGATAAGCCAAAATTCACTAGAGAACTCTGAGTTGACGATAAGATAAATTTGACTAGAGAACTCTGAGTTATCGATACGTCAATAATCATAAGAGAACTCAGAGATATCGATAAGTCAAAGTAAAGATATGAAGATTAGAGATCTCTACAAGCCAAATTCTCTTATAGAAAACTTAGAGACCTCTACAAGTCAAATTTACCATAGAGTATTAGAGATCTCGATAAGTCAATATACTTATCGAGATTTCAAGTTCTCTATAGACCAAATGGAGATCTCGAGGAAAATATCTCAAAGTAAAAAATTGTAGATCAGTTCAATATCTAAGATTAACAATCAACAAACAATCCAAACAGCTGGATTGTCAAGTCTACAAAAAGCAGCTTGAAGGATGTGCAAGATCAATGGTGAAGATTAACTAACAGAGGAAGATCAAGATAATCATAGGCTGCTAAATGTTACGACCGTCATTTTGTGTAATATTATTTGCAAACTCTGTATAATATTAGAGCCAATATAAATATACTTAATCATTGTACGTTTGTATGAATGGAATTTGCTGCATTATAAATTGTTTTATGTAGTATATAAATTTTTTAAAGCAAGAGTTTTATTAATTGTGCTTATTTTTTATTTATAAAGAATATTCTATACCAAGGAAAATTATCTTTTAAGAATTATTTCACTCACAAATTTCAAAAGTGATCTCATAAAATTTCTAAAAATCCAAGTTATTTTATGGTACAATTTTTATAATTTTTGAACTTTTACTTTATTTTATAAAAATAAATCTTTGAAAATTAGTTGCTTAGTAATTAGCAAATTACATGGAAACTCTTGCATGCAAATACTCTTCCATTCAACTAAAGGGCAAAGAAGACATTTGCAACCCCACTAACTCACATTTTGTTAGCCAAATTACCTCATTCACCTTGCATGCAAAATGACCTAACTATGTTGGAAGGTTACTCTTATAAATTCTCATTTCCACTCACTTCTTTTAGTCAATCAAAATCATAAAACCAAGCACAAAATTAGAGGATCATTTCATTCACTCCACGCTCCACCCTCACCTCACCTCCCTCCCCTCCCTCTCGGCTCCTTCCTCTCGGCTTTTTGGCTATAGCCCTACCCCCCTCCATTTTCTTTATTCTTCATTCAATCACCTAACTTTCATTCAAGTAAATGTTACTTCCTATATCTTGATCATATAAAATCCAAAGAAGTTTGAGTAAAAATTTTAAGTTTTGATCTTGCATGGCATAGTTTTAGTTGGAACTCACAGTACAATCTTGATTCTCATGGATTTAAGGTTATATTATTGAGGGAACTACAAGGAATGGTGAAATGCCAAGTCATGAGAATAAGGCTCTTGATTTTAATGGTCATTTCCCTTCCATTTCATTCGGCCATGACCTTGAGGGAGCCGAATGAATGGTTCTTAGTGGTGTTTTGTTGCCTTGTTTCATTTTTATGTGTTTTTATGATGATAACATGAATTTTATAGTAAAAACTTGATAAAACCCTTTGCATGCTAAGTGATCATTTAGTTATAGTTTATGCTATGCTTGCATGTTGATTTTATGATAAAAAATTATTTTGGAAATCATGTTGTTTTGGCTTAAATATTTGAAGGCATGCATGGATAGAAATCAACTCTTGATTTTCGAAAGTTCTTGTTCATTTGGATTGATTTTCTTAGTAAGATTTAATTTCAGTAGGGTTAAGATATTGATCTTGATTTGTGCTCCTTGATATGTGATGTTAATTCAAATATATATGAAGAAGATATAAATTTTGTTTTTGAAAACTTGATGACTTGTAATTTGTGTAGTGTGTTAACTTTTATTTTGCTATGTTGCACCTTAGGTAAGGATGATATCCGCTAAGCCTATATTGATTTTAAGAGAGTTAGCTCAGTAGATCACCTTGGTTGAAGTTTGGTTAGGGTTTTGGTTGTTGTTGGTTTGGTTTGTCAAGTAAGAATCATGATAAAAAGGAGAACATTAGATTCTACAGAAAATTAGTTTAGTACCATGAGGTTTAGAATGAGATTCGACCTTGTCATTGTTGTGCACTTTGAGGCCCAAGCCACCAGAAGCTAACACTAGTAGTATACAATAGGTTTTAGGTGTTTGTTAGAGATTTATAAGACGTTTGGTTAGGTGCACGAGTGGAAACACAAAATCTGGCCAGCAGGGGACAGTTTTGTTGCAACTTAGAATTAGGAAGTTTTGACCATGTCATAGGTAGGTCCTCATTAGGCTCTGTTGGGCCTTAGTTAGAGGGACTGTCAGAGGAGTTTTTCCAAGCATAGATCATAGTATTTGGGTTAGAATCATGTGTCACAAGTTAGTTCAAGTCAGGACCTTTTCTGTCCAGAAAAACAGGGGAATCATGGACTTTGAGCTTAGGCCTAGGGAGGTCCAAGCTAGGCCCTTGAGCCACATCAAGTTTAGGAGTTGCCTTATGATCAGAAGAGTTTAGTGTAAAAGTTTTGGAGGTAAACTTGAAGTATAAGAGTGTCAAATGCACCGAAGAAACCATATATGTCATTCTGAAATTTACTATAATGAGCACATTCACTTATCACATAGTTTTAGAGCACTTATGAGTGAAGATTTGGTTGAACACCATGGCTGAAAGATAGCTTATAGTCAGTATAGTGAAAGGCCCAAGTCAGGGTCAATAGGAATTGGATGGTTTAGTAAAGGCTCTTCGTGTTAGGATGTCAAAATTTGGGGATTTGTCTAGTATAGCGACCAAGTGACTTAAGTAAGTGGAGTGAGATCATCCAAGCCTAGTGATGCAATATAGTGGGTGTTATATTATTTTGTACTTAAATGTGGTGTGTGAGCATATGTGGCTATGTGTACTAATATACTTATAAGGTGATTGTAAATATATGCGTATATAGGCTTAAGTGCTAGTATGTTTAATTTCTATTTACAAATAGGTTGAGTTGGTGAGAATATATTATAATGAGATTATTATTATTTGTGTAGGATCTAGAAACGAGGGTAAACTTGCCATAAAAGTCGAGTAAAGTTTCCAGTTGCTCCTACCTACCAGTCAAGTCAAGCCTTCTCAAGGTAAGTAATTCAACCTGCCTCTTTCATTTACATTGCAAGTGTGTGATAACGAGTTCATATATACGATGCGAGTATTTTAATTCACCTTGATATACATGAACCAAGTGGTTTCGAATCTATATCCGTAGTATATAAAAATGACATAAAGCCTCAAGTATTTATTTCGAGTAGTTTAACTTTACTTGAAGATTGCTATGCAAGTAAATCCAAAGTCCTATCATTCTAGTATACCAAAGTAATTATGATGTTGAACCATGTGCAAGTTATACCCAGTAACCTTGTCTTGATACCTAAAAGTCAGTTGTTCCCTAACGATTGATCATAATTGTTTGACAACCCTATCCTTAATACTCTATTGTACCTAGAGCTTATGCCCACTTTCTCTATATGTTGATACCTAAATCTTATTTGGAACCATTAATGATCACCTTCTTTATACTTTAATACCTATGTCTTATCTGGAGCCATTACCTTGGACCTAGTTTGACTTTGTTCTTTCATACTATCCGATAACCTTGCTAAATCTCACTGTCAAAATCCTTTTAAATGAAAACCTTGAAATTTCTCTTGATAAAGTATAGTCTAGTGTATCATGGCCTTGATTTTAGTGGATCTTGTTTCCCAGTGCTTCGGAGTTAGTCTAAAACTTTGTTAAAAATGTTTAATGTTTAAGTAGTTAATTAGCAATTGGCATCAGTTTTTAAAAATAAAAAGTTTAAGATTTGATTTCCAGTCCCAAAGGGGGACAAATATTTTCTTAAATAGTGGATCTGGACTGAGATGCGAGTCCTTTCCGCACATAAATTGTAGGCTTAAAAGTTGCCTAGGGATCCCATTAATGTTCTAGAACCCAGCGAAGTTCGGGATTACTTCGCGGCTGATCACCAGCTGTAATCTGTAGCGTCATAAAATGGTTTTTGATAAAGAAATGGTTTTGGAAATGTTTTGATACAAAAAAATGATGCCATCATCCAAAAGTTTATCTCTTGTTATTAATAGTTTTCCTGCACGTTGTTATTCTTTCAGTTTGTTTATGAAATGTATTGTATAGCACTTGTTGAGCATTTGGCTCACTACTTGCTTTCACCCTGATATTATAGGTAGCGGCTATGGTTAGGTTCAAGCAGACAACACGTAAAACTTGTGATGCCGATGCGTATATTCGAGCTCAGGTAGAATAAGAGATAGTTTTGTGTGACGCCCTCCAAACCCGGGTCAGATGTTTGGGGCTCACACCATAATATTTAAACCTGTATATAAAGTATTATATGCAAAGAACCTTCAGTACATAACCACGGATCGCAACAGGTTAAAGTATAAAAACAAGCTACAATCTTACCCTTTATTAAAATCGTACCAAAACCCAATTAGTTCAACTTACAATTGTTAATGATATCGTACTTACAATCTTACACCACTCATCTATAATATAAAGCTCCTGCTAGCTCGATCCAACTTAAACGGAAATCCTAGCTCGCACACTGGACAGGGACTCCTCGTTACCAACACTTTCTTCTTCAACTGTTGAAAACATAAAAGTTTTGCAAGAGTGAGCTTACTAGCTCCGCAAGTACTAATAGCAGCAATTGAGGTTAAACAATCATTAATTGAAATGATTCAGAAGAATCAAGTTTATGAATAAACAATGATTAGAATTGGATATTCACTTTTCATTAAAAAAACAAGGTTAGGCTGCTGATCAGTCACGTACTAACCCCGAGCAAGGCTCCCAGCTTGCTCTATATACTGGATCCAAGGCACGCATTGGCCTACTATGACTACGAATCTGGTCAGACCATGAATCTGGTCCACATTTATAAAACCATCCAATTCTAAAAAAATCAAAATGATAACCAATGTAATCAATAAGCTGAATCATAAACAACATTTATCTTGAAGCATAGGGTGATTCATAATACCATGTAGGTATAACAAAGAATTCAAAAAGATTGGCTTTTAATCAAGGAAAGAATCAGAAAGTAGATACCAAGGGTTCAAGGGTTCCAAGAATTGGTCTTCTGTTAAACAAGGAATAAGGGTTGGTATGTTAAGAAACTCAATATCATAATCAGTATGTGGTAGATATGTATTTGTGGAGTAGTATCATATGTGTTTGGATCGTATCTGGGAATTCAACAATCAATAGTTTGTGAAAACAAGATTTATGGCTCAAGATCAATAAGAATCAGGGTTTAAGATTAAATAGTTTAAAGTGCTTGCAGTATAAAACATAAGTTATTTTGAATAATAGTGACATATTATGAAACAGTTCAAAAATATTTGTAGCCTGAATCTAACTGGGGTTCGCGGTGGTGGAGGTTTTATTTTCTGGTACATCATTATGGATTGGATTTCTGCTACTTAGGCTTACGAAGTTATGGAATTTTGTAATATCTTGGAAAAGGTTCAGAGGTACTTGCCTTATCACCGAAGATTTCCACTTTACTTGTGCTCATCTAATAGTTTTATTCATCAACCACTTTCTTTCTCTTTCTATGCCTTTCTTCTATTTATCAATTACTTGCCTTCTCTTTCGACACTATGATTCTATTATGGATCACTGATTTCCTTTCCTATGCCATGCTGACTCTACTAGGCATCGCAAGTATCTATCAATTATTCATACTCATATTATTCTAATCGTCACATAAACGTCATAAGCTTTCATCTACCCTTCGTTTTACCCAAATCCGATTTACAGATTAAAAGTTATGACTTAAACAGTCAAACACTAACCATATAGGCATATAACACATCAATCAGATAGCATGTAGCACATAGCACGCAAGATATTCGATCAAAATAGTTTTTCAAAGAAGATTCGGGGTCAAAATGATTTTTCAGGTATTTAATACGAATTTTTGAACATTTTTCGGAATAAAAATTGGACTCCGAATAATTCTATAATTAAATAATAGGGTTCGGATACCCAAATCTCACTTTAAAATAATTTTATAATAATTATCGAGCCTTGAAAATAATTTTAAACAATATTTTAAAGCTCGAGACTATTTTTTGAAATTTTTAAATCAATTTTAAATAATTAAATCTAATTATTAAATTAATTAAAATTAATTAATAAAATAGTTTTGATTTATTTTTAAATATATAATTAATCAAAAGTAATTTTCTGAATTTAAAATAATTAAAACTGATTTTTTGAAATTAAAATAAAAATAAAATACAATTTCTGAAAGTTTGTAAACTGAAATCTCTTTTTTTTATAATTTTTAAAACTTCAGGGACAGAAGTGTAAATATGTGCAAAAATGGGGGGTGAAATCGTAATTTCACCGTCCCCCCTTCATACCCACCGTCGCCGGTCGGACTCCAAGGCTGCCGCCATGGAGCTTCTCCGGTGACCTGAAAGTTTGCCCAGAACCACGTGAAAATAACAATAAATGATCCTTGAGCTTTCAGGAACTCGTTTCTACAAATTATATTGTCAACAAATCACCAGAATCGCCGAAAAACCCGACTGAAGTTTTCGCCGCCGTCATGCGACTTTTTCCGGCGAACCTCTTCCGGTAATCCTCCGTTAACATAGTATATACGATTCGATTGCTTTTTGAACGATCTACAACATGGTACCATTAATTTTAACCAATAACCCTTAACAAAGAAGTACCCAAATTTCAATTGAAATTATTGAAGAACATAAACCCTAATTATTTAATTCGAGAGTCAAACTCAATTTTCTATATGTTATTAAACTCCAAATTCATCATATAATATACCAAAATGACCAGGAAGAGATTATCTATAAGATTATGCCATCAAATCACACAAACAACATCAAGAACAGAAATTCCTATTTTAATCCATAATTAATTCAAAATAAAATAATTAAATCAGAAAAATACTTTGATTTTTTGGCAAAAAAATGGTTGATTCAGAAAGAAGATTTCGAGAGCTTCGTTTTGATATATTACACGCCCGAATCGGAGTTCGATGACGCATTCGTTCGTGCGTTTGATTTTCAAGAATGCGGTTTTAATTCGACATTTTCTCTGTATTTTACGGGATTTTACTGACTGATTATGATTATACGAATAAAATGAAATAATAAAAGGGCTATATATTTATGGAATATTGGTTCATTTTGGATCATTTTGGATCGTTAAATTAGTTGCTTAGCCGCTAAGTAACTACAATAACGATCCGATTTGATATCAGTTTTGGATAATTATCCTAACCGGGCTTTTTATAAAACAGTTTATACAAAAATAATGTAATATTATCTCGTCCCTTTAAGAATACGGGTTTTGTTGATTCACCGAAATGATTATCGTATCGAAAATTTTGCGCCGGGCCGCGCACGGGTCAAACTATAATCCGGATCGAAAAAGTTAAAACACGGAAAATGTCCGGAGTTACCAGATTAGGTTAGGAAGGAGTTTTTGGAAAAGTTTCGGATTGTAAAAACGTAAAAACGGTTGAAGTCGGACGATTCCCGGCTTTATAAAATAATTTTGTAATTATTCAGAAAATAATTAGTAAATTTATAAATCAATATAAAATCATTTAACAGCCCAAAAATTACCAGAAAAATACCGTAATTATCTATATTTTATTTTGGTCATAATAAAATTAACAAACTTATACTGTATCACATATAAGCATTCACATATTCACACCAATCATCAAATAATTCACCAAAAATCATATAATAATCATATAAAAATTATTTATTGACAAAAATAATTACTCGCGATATCCCGGATGTTACATCCTTCCCCCCTTAAAAGGATTCTGTCCTCAGAATCATACTAAGGATCAGGTAATGATATATTCAAGTATCTCACTTCCATTTTCTCAGGTTGATCTTTCAACCCTACAGCTTTTCGGAAACTTTTACTCGCAGCATCACTCACTACTTATTAGCCTCTTATTGGCATCATTATCTATCTGATGCTCATGTTATTCAACTCAAGTCTCCATTATATATATAATGGAGGTAAAATACTTTTCCTGAGTATACACGCATAAATACCGTATGAATCTTGCTTTGTGAACTCTTATTTCTTTCATCTTACTTACACTTATCCTGACTATTTTACTGTCTCGAAAGGGACCAGCATAATGCTTACTAATTATCTTTTCTTTGTAATTATATTAATTCGTGCTTGTGAACGTTTTCAATAGCTACTAGTTGTTGAATATCCTTCCCATATTTTTCTCTATTCAATTAACTTAGTTCATAATCACTTCGAATCGCATTCGAGGCACTTTAGTCGTTCTTTTAAACTTTTCGTCCATCTGCGAATGATATACTGGAATTATAGCGTATTCGATTTCTAACGTTCTCGAGATTACTCCAGAGTTAAGGATTAATGAGAAAATATCGACTGAATATGACTAACGCACAGACTTATCACCATAATTTATTTTCCTTGAAGCACAATCGAGGAGGTTTATCGAGCGAAGATCTCTTACCATTTTTAAAGAATATACACTAACCTGGAGGCATCACCGGCATACTTTTAACCTATATCATCATTTATTTTGATTCTAAGAAGTTCTCATACGAAACTGATCACAATGCTTTCCTTGACATCTAATCACATATAACGTTTATTCTTTCTTTATGCCATACTATTAGAGAATCTTCTTTGACATCTATGTCTCGTATCATACCTTCAGAGTAAGTTGAATCTCTTGAGTTATCATTGTTCAACCAAATTCCTATCTTTTTGGTTCCTCTTTACTTAATATTCATTCCTCTAGAAGTAGTACATACCATTCTAGTTCGACATAATTTATCGTATTCTGAATATTCTTGTTAATTTTCAAATCACACAATATTAATCATCTACAACTAGTTCCTGGATTTGATGACGTACCACCATTTCTTCAAGAAGCAACTAACCCACCTTTGGTTCTCAGTTGGCATCACCATAACGTTTCTCGGCAAAATATATCTGTCTAGTCTTTGATGTCCCGCCTTAACTTCTCGATACCAATAATTTCCCTCTAAATCTCTATACACATTGGAACTTCATGGATGGACCGAATGTCTTGAGTTGTGAGCTTCTTGTAAAGTTCCATCCTTCAATTCTGTCACTATTGGAATCCCAAATTCTGAAATAAAATCTGGGAATGTCTTGATCATTATTTTGAGTATATATATATATATTTTTTTTCTCTAATGATAATATCTTGATCTATTATTTCCCCTTGACATTTCTTTACCTTCTCTAGCAATCCTGGCTGAAAAGTTATACTATACATCTTTGCATTATTAGGTTTGCAAGCTCTGGCTTCCAATTTCAACTTTTGAAATTCCTTGTATGATTCTTCTGACACGGTCAACACGTTCGGTCTTTCGTTTCTTCTTAATGCATCTGTTATTACATTTGCTTTTCCTGGCATCTTATAAAGTTTCTTTATCACCCTTTTGATTCTACTTCCTTTTCTATCTCCGTTCTTCATTCTCATAGCTTATTTAAAACCGAACTCCTGACATTAATACTCATTTTGTTGTCATATCAACTTAGATATTAATACGAACTTTGATGCTCACAACATCCCATTCTGAAGTAAACATCAATCAATTGTATTAATACCACTTCCAATAGCTAACAACAACCTAAGTATCAACATCAATTAGAAACTAAATTAAAACTATATCTCATACTTAATTTAAAACAAAAATACTTGACAGATCATTTATTGTATAATTATCACAACAATTTCGAAACAAGACGTTCTTTGATAAAACTTTGTTGCAGATGATAAAATCTCCCTGACCGTCTTATGAAATCCATATTGGTGTAGTTATTAATCTCTACTTTATTCTACCTCCCTTCTTCCTTTTTTCTCGTTGCTTTATCTTAAATCTTTAGCTCTTGGAAATATTCTTCTCACTTGTCCATACGATTAACTTTTTATTTCTCTTGTCCATTATGAAGGCGTATTTATCCACGTAAAAAAACTCACACATTTGCAGAAATTTTCTGAATTCTACAAGCGTCCTTACTTCTCCCCAATTCCTCATTGTTTTGATTTCGGATTTGAAAGTCACATCAAAATTTGACTTAATTTAATTGGAATCAATCTCCATGTAACTGACCCTTAGTTGGTACAATTGGCCAATTAACTTACTTAATTGATCAATTGCACCAAGTGATGACTAGCTAAATGAAATCAAAGGCAATTATATATAGTCAGATTGGATGTAACAACCTCTTTCGAGAATCGAGATCACAAGTAATTGGAGTATCAACATGAATATCTATAACACAGAGAAGTATGCTTTCCCTTTTTAATAGTAGGGTACTTTCGGAAAAAAAATTGGGCAGCATCTCCTTTATATTATTGACTACCAGTCGGACTCAAGCCGACACTCACAATCAACCAAATAACCAACAATCAACCCTCAAATATACCAGTCCACCTTTACTTTCCAAACTCACCAATTCATCACCTCATGTCATATTAATCAGTACAACCCATATCTCTAATTCAACTTAAGGTTATAGCGAACAACTCATATTATACCATACATTTTTCTCATATTTTCTGATTATAACGGAATATCACTACTGAGTACAATTACAAATTATTCTAGTTCATGTTTCAATTCAAGCTCTCTACTTAAAAATTAGTCCACCCTGGTAGTATACACTTGTCCTTATTAATTAACTTGTTCAACTTTTGATGACCAACACCTGGTTTCAACCAACACTCTTAAAATCTTGCGAATGAGTACGTTTGGTTTTAAAGCTTCACATCTTAAAAATTGTTGCAGTCAAACCGCCATACCTTCATCTTCCCTTATGTCTTTCCATATTGAACCTTCTTTGTTGTCCCTGCTACAAGCGTAAATTCTTACCACAACTCATTTTCTTGAGTTGGGGAAAGCCCAACCATCCCTTGATGAACACACTTAAAGTTTATCCGTATTTAGCATTTCTTCGATCTTAAATCTTTATGATAAATATCTCCCACATGATTAAGGTATGCTTCATCTTCACAATGTATTACTTGATTATCTGGTTATTGTTAAGAATTTCTTCATTCGCCCTCATTGTCCAATCGATAATTTGCCTCATCTGATACATGCAGCTTGACTATCTTATTCTCTAGTTAATTTATCTCATACAGTTTGCTAATTACTCCAATTCACGCCAAAATCTCAGACTCGAGGCGTATCATGTATGCAGATTTCCGCCTTTGATTTGATGCTCTCGCAACTATCCCGTTATCGGTATACTGATTCTTCTCTGCAAGTAAATGTCCACCATTTATCGGCTTGCAATTGTCCACACTTGTTACGTAACTCCATCTGCTGCACGGGTTCATTTTGCTTCCTTTTAAAACATTCAAAGAGTAGACCATACACAAGAAGGAATTTGTGTGTATGATTCTGATTGAAACTTTCTGTAAGGGATAAGAGTACAAGGAAACAATCGAAGAAATTCATGAATAAACAAATCAGGATTTAAGAAAAAAATGAATAATGATTTGAATAGGAGTGAGACAACCATATTAGTACTCAAGATGGCCAGTCTTTCATACCATATGGCACACAACACATGATTAGGTGGCGTCCCACCAGACTCTTTGTCATTTCGACAAATCGTCACACCATAACACTGTTTGTCCCGACTAGGAAACAATATTTTGAAGAAGGAATGATTTGAAAGGGATTCAACAATCACCTTAATAAAGCTGATCATAAAAGAAGTTAATACTTTACTCGAGATTTATAAGAATGATAAGAAAGATTGATATCATTGGTCGCCATCTGCATTTTATCTTTTTACAGTTTCAACGCTTTTCCGATCAATATATCCCATGCCGAGTCGTATATCAACTTTAGAAAGTTCTCAAAAATGCTTTCTTGAATCGATTATTAAAATAATTTCCCACTTACTAGGTCTTGTATCTTTAGCGTCACTTTTCCACGTTCATATATGATTTTATTTGCAATCTTACGAGATTTATGCTTATAACTTCAAATTTCACTTATAATGCTAATCGTTCAACTTGTCGCCTCTTTTGCTAATAACGTTCTCCCTTTAGAAGGTTTAGAGATTTCCTTAATCTTCTTTGCTCATACTCAGCTTCTCGTGAATTGAAATATTCCTCGTGCTCTAATCGTCTCAGCAATTGGATACACAGTTTCTCCGTAATTGCGGGTCCACTTGTCCTTCTAAACAAACCATACTAATTTCGAAAATAAGTATTCATCTGGATAATCTGAATCGAACAAGAAACTCAAGTAGTATTAGGACAACCAAGTTTTTAAAACTTATTTTGTTCCAAGGAATTTTAGAAAATTTTTGTGAAGAAAATCTCTTTGGAAAAACTGGTTTAAAATTTTGAAAATCATACACATGCTCGTCATTACTATATGAGTTGGTTGTCGTCCTTCTCAACTATCACAAGGAATCCAATTAGAATAATAATCAGATAAGAGCCCATTTCTTTCCATATATCATCTACCCCTTATTGGGTTCATTTTTCCTTCATTGGTCAACAAAACTCCAGTTACCATTGCATACTATCTTATTCGAAACTTCACTTCTAGTCTTCCATACTAGTAATATTCCCATCCTCATCTCTTACGGTTACTAAGTATAACATATCTATCCAGTAATCCTCAGATTTATTTTATAACACAAGGTCGATTTATATCACATTACTTCTATACGTATCATGTTTGATCATATCATCATCATATAATTTCAAGAAAATTCTCGATTTCCAATCCTCTCAAATTTCTTTAAAGATTCATCTAGCTCACTCCACAAGATAATCGTGGGTAGCATACTCATTAGTAGCTCCATATAACCTGGTAGCGGCTATCTTCCGAAACACACGTATCCTCACTCTAGATTCATCTAATATTTCTTAATGCCTGGTATACTCAACATATGTTATAGCTTTCGAATCCATCCTTCTGGGTATTGTTACTCCATAGACGAGTTTTAAAACTGATAGTATAGAATAAGGTGTAAGGGAAACAAAAGAGATGCTCTCACAGCTGAATATCCAGTAGAACCAGAATCAGCATGTGGGGGAAAAAATTCTCGAATAGATAGCCTCGCATCATGGAATGAGAAGATAATGTGAAAAGGTGCAACCGTCGTAACAAGAGGTGACATGGCGAATACCGGTGAACGAGCAAGGCATGAGTCAGATGATAGTCTTCCAAATGAAGGCTCCGAATGATCAGATGGTCCAGGGATAAAAGAATCTTCCATCGCCGCCATCTGAAAATCGCGTTGCTAGATAAGGATGTCGAATTTTATCACGAATCTCACGAAAACCTACTATTTGACCGCACTCAACCTCTCGACGTTCTATCTTTCTATTTCCTAATCCTAATCCCAACCCTCTATCCATTCCTGACAATCTAGGCTTGCTTCAGTGACTTATAACATGTAGCTCTGATACCAACCTGTGACGCCCTCCAAACCCGGGTCAGAATTATTATATGCAAAGACCCTTCAGTACACAATCACAGATCGCAATAGGTTAAAGTATGAAAACAAGCTACAATCTTACCCTTTATTAAAATCATACCAAAACCCAACTGGTTCAACTTACAATTGTTAATGATATCATACTTACAATCTTACACCACTCATCTATAATATAAAGCTCCTGCTAGCTCGATCCAACTTAAACGGAAATCCTAGCTCGCACACTGGACATGGACTCCTCATTACCAACACTTTCTTCTTCAACTGTTGAAAACATAAAAGTTTTGCAAGAGTGAGCTTACTAGCTCAACAAGTACTAATAACAACAATTGAGGTTAAACAATCATTAATTGAAATGATTCAGAAGAATCAAGTTTATGAATAAACAATTATTAGAATTGGATATTCACTTTTCATTTAAAAAAAACAAGGTTAGGCTGCTGATCAGTCATGCACTAACCCCGAGCAAGGCTCCCAGCTTGCTCTATATACTGGATCCAAGGCACGCATTGGCCTACTATGACCACGAATCTAGTCCGACCATGAATCTGGTCCACATTTATAAAACCATCCAATTCTAAACAATTCAAAATGATAACCAATGTAATCAATAAGCTGAATCATAAACAACATTTATCTTGAAGCATAGGGTGATTCATAATACCATGTAGGTATAACAAGGAATTCAAAAAGATTGGCTTTCAATCAAGGAAAGAATCAGAAAGTAGAAGACCAAGGGTTCAAGGGTTCCAAGAACTGGTCTTTTGATAAACAAGGAATAAGGGTTGGTATGTTAGGAAACTCAATATCAGAATCAGTATGTGGTAGATATGTATTTGTGGAGTAGTATCTTATGTGTTTGGATCGTATCTGGGAATTCAACAATCAATGGTTTGTGAAGAACAAGGCTTATGGCTCAAGATCAATAAGAATCAGGGTTCAAGATTAAATATTTTAACGTGCTTGCAGTATAAAACAGGAGTTATTTGGAATAATAGTGACATATTATGAAACAGTTCGAAAATATTTGCAATATATCTTGAAAAAGGTTTAGAGTACTTGCCTTATCACCGAAGATTTCCACTTTACTTGTGCTCATCTAATAGTTTTATTCATCAACCACTTTCATTCTCTTTCTATGCCTTTCTTCTATTTATCAATCACTTGCCTTCTCTTTTGACACTTTGATTCTATTTATGGATCACTGATTTCCTTTTCTATGCCATGCTGACTCTGCTAGGCATCACAAGTATCTATCAATTATTCATACTCATATTATTCTAATCGTCACATAGACGTCATAAGCTTTCATCTACCCTTCGTTTTACCCAAATCCGATTTACGGATTAAAAGTTATGACTAAAAAAGTCAAACACTAACCATATAGGCATATAACACATCAATCAGATAGCATGTAGCACATAGCACGCAAGATATTCGATCAAAATAATTTTTCAAAGAAGATTCGGGGTCAAAATGATTTTTCAGGTATTTAATACGAATTTTTGAATATTTTTCGGAATAAAAATTGGACTCCGAATCATTTTAGAATTAAATAATAGGGTTCGAATACCCGAATCTGACTTTAAAATAATTTTATAATAACTATCGAGCCTTGAAAATAATTTTATACAATATTTTAAAGCTCGAGACTATTTTTTGGAATTTTTAAATCAATTTTAAATAATTAAATCTAATTATTAAAATAATTAAAATTAAATAATAATTAATTATATTAATTAATAATTATTTAAATTAATTAATCAATTAATTATAAATTAATCGATTAATTAAAATAATTAAAAACTAATTAAAATTAATTAATAAAATAACTTTAATTTATTTTTAAATAAATAATTAATCAAAAGTAATTTTCTGAATTTAAAATAATTAAAACTGATTTTCCGAAATTAAAATAAAAATAATATACAATTTCTGAAAGTTTGTAAACTGAAATCTCTTTTTTTATAATTTTTAAAACTTCAGGGATAGAAGTGTGAATATGTGCAAAAATGGGAGGGGGGTGAAATCATAATTTCACCGTCCCCCCTTCATCCCCACCGTCGCCGGTCGGACTCCATGGCTGCCGCCATGGAGCTTCTCCGGTGACCTGAAAGTCTGCCCAGAACCACGTGAAAATAACAATACATGATCCTTGAGCTTTTAGGAACTCGTTTCTACAAATTATACTGTCAACAAATCACCAGAATCGCCGGAAAACCCGACTGAAGTTTCCTCCGCCGCCATGTAACTTTTTCCGGCAACCACTTCCGGTAATCCTCCGTTAACATAGTATATACGATTCGATTTCTTTTTGAACGATCTACAACATGGTATCATTAATTTTAACCAATAACCCTTAACAAAGAAGTACCCAAATTTCAAATGAAATTATTCAAGAACATAAACCCTAATTATTGAATTCGAGAATCAAACTCAATTTTCTATATGTTATTGAACTCCAAATTCATCATATAATATACCAAAATGACCAGGAAGAGATTATCTACAAGATTATGCCATCAAATCACACAAACAACATCAAGAACATAAATTCCTATTTTAATCCATAATTAATTCGAAATAAAATAATTAAATCAGAAAAATACCTTGATTTCTAGGCAAAAACAAATGGTTGATTCAGAAAGAAGATTTTGTGAGCTTCGTTTTGATATATTACACGCCCGAATCGGAGTTCGATAACGCTTTCGTTCGTGCGTTTGATTTTCAAGAACGCAGTTTTAATTCGACATTTTCTTTGTATTTTACGGGATTTTACTGACTGATTATGATTATACGAATAAAATGAAATAATAAAAGGGCTATATGTTTATGGAATATTGGTTCCTTTTGGATCGTTTTGGATCGTTAAATTAGTTTCTTAGCCGCTAAGTAACTGCAATAACAATCCGATTTGATATCAGTTTTGGATAATTATCCCAACCGGGCTTTTTATAAAACACTTTATACGAAAATAATGTAATATTATCCCGTCCTTTGAGAATACGGGTTTTGTTGATTCACCGAAATGATTATCTTATCAAAAAATTTGTGTCGGGCCGCGCACGGGTTAAACCGTAATCCGGATCGAAAAAGTCAAAACACGGAAAATGTCCGGAATTACCAGATTGGGTTTAAAAGGAGTTTTCGGAAGAGTTTCGGGTTGTAAAAACATAAAAACGGTTGAAGTCGGACGATTCCCGGCTTTATAAATAATTTTGTAATTATTCAGAACATAATTAATAAATTCATAAATCAATATAAAATCATTTAACAGCCCAAAAATTACCAGAAAAATATCGTAATTATCTATATTTTATTCTGGTCATAATAAAATTAACAAACTTATACTGTATCACATATAAGCATTCACATATTCACACCAATCATCAGATAATTCACCAAAAATTACATAATAATCATATAAAAATTATTTATTGATAAAAATAATTACTCGCGATATCCCGGATGTTACACTTTGTGTGAGGACTCGATATAAAAAAAAATCAGGTTGTAATAGTTAATAGTGTTGGGCTATTCCAAACCCTAAACTGTAAGATCTTGGATTCAGTTGTATTTACTTTCTTTTGTTAACTATTGTAATAAATTGTATATTATGTTTGGTTAAGTTGGGGGTGTGACAGGTTTTGGTATCAGAGCTACGGTTAAGAGTCCCTGAACAACCCAAATAGGTTATAGGATATATGTATAAGTTATAGATATTATGCGATAGAGTAGGTTAAGCGAATCTATCATTAATACTCCTCTTATATATATCTATGTATTGTTTGTCAGCAAAGGGCGCATTCCTCGTCATCCTCTAGGTTGGCTGACACTATTGCTTTCTCTGTGTATGTTGAGTTGAGGCGCGAGTTCGACATGCTTCAGGGCAAGTACGACCGACTGTTAGACCAATTGAAGAACGTGTATCCGGACAACCGAAACTATGAAGGGAAGCCTAAGGAGCAGATGACTGCGAGACTTGAGAATTTGGTTCAGTAAGTCAACACTAAGCTTGATGAGATGCCATCGCACCGAGACCGTACCAACCAGTATATCATCCAGATGATTGTAGACGAGCTCCAGAGTATTGTGAAGATGCTTCGAGAGGAGAAGACTTCCAAACCCCGTTCTGATGGAGTGGAGCCTTAGTTCTTTCCATTATCTACCTTTCATGATGTTGTATTGTTGGACTTTGTAGAATTCCCTGTTGTTTCCTTTAAATAAGCATGTTATTCCTAGATTCGGACTTTATTCTTATCTTGATGTATCTTGACCTTTCAATTTCAATTATTATGCACTATCGTTCCGTTTGCTTTCAATTGTTTATTTTACGCCTTTATATGCATCACCCTATTCGTTTAATTTGAAACTTGACCTCATATGTCAACAAGAATGCCATGTGACACCCTCGAATTATCTCATTGTTCATACCTGTTTTGATATAACTTTTATTTCAGGATCATGCCACCCAAAAGAAAGAACCCAACAACCACATCTACCATATATTCTAATATTCTTTGATTACTAGAAACCTTACAACAGCAAACAAATGATATAGCTCAACAATAAAGAACTCTTCAACAACAATTTGAAAACCAAGATAATGGTGAACCACACCAACCACCTGATCTACCAGTACTATCTCGACAAGTTGTTACTTTCAAAGCTTTTCAGAATGTTAATCCACCTGCATTTCATGATACCACTGATCCAGTAATAGCTAACACATGGATTAAGGAAATGGAAAGAGCTTTTGAATTGATACAGTTAGGGGACGATCAGAAGACACCATATGCTACTTACTTCCTGAAGGGCAAAGTCATCTATTGGTGGGATTCAGTGAAAGCTATGGAAGCAAATCAGCAAGTTTCTTGGGAAAGAATTAAGAAGTTATTTCTGGAAAAGTATTACCCTAGTACATGCAGAATCAGATGGAGCTTAAATTTCTTGAATTGAAGCAAGGGAGTATGTCTGTATTGGAATATGAGAAGAAGTTTACAGAGCTGTCAAGATTTGTGACAAAGTATACCAATGGTGAGGAGGAAAAAGGAAAGAGATTACAACAAGGACTAGAATCTTGGATCAGAGATAGAGTGGCTATGTTTGAGCTTGATACTTATGCAAGAGTAGTACAGAAAGCTGCTCTGATTGAGAGTAATGGGATGCAGTCAAGGAAGGAAAGGGATAACAAGAAGAGGAAGGTTCCATTTTATGGAGAAAAGTCTGAAGCTAGAAACTCACAAGACAGGAATGTGAAAAAGATTGGATTCCACAAAGGCGGAAATTTTCAGAAGAAGGGAAATTTGAAGAAAAGACAAGAATTAAAGGGGAACAACCAGGCAAGCCAAGGACAAGTTGGAGAAAACAGATTTCAGAGACCAGAATGCAAGCATTGTGGAAGAAACCTCCCCAGAGTGTGTAATAGGCTTAGCATGACATGCTATAGATGCAACCAGAACAAACATTTGGCCAACGAGTGTAAGATGCCGAAGTCGGGAGTTACATGCTACAAGTGTGGAAATACTGGACACATAGCTAGGGAGTGCAAGTCAACCGGACCAGTCAAAGCTCTGATGAACGTGGCAAGTACTAGTGCAAGCGTGCCCACTGAGGTATTGGCCTTACTTCCACCACCTACAACAACTCCGCAAGCAACAACGAGGACATTCGATTTAAAAATGAAGGATGTTGTTCATAATTCTGAGGTGATAGCAGGTACACTTTTAATAAATAATGTTGAAGCTAAAGTATTGATTGATTCTGGAGCAACGAGATCTTTCATATCAGAAACTTATGTTGATAAACTTCAATGTGATAAAATGGTTATAAACGAGGTAGTAAATATGGTAATTGCGAATCAAGAGAAGGTTCCTGTGAGTCAAATCTGTCCTAAGTGTGAGATTGATATCTCGGGACATAAATTTTCAGCCGACTTGATACTCTTCAAGTTAGGGGAGTTCGATATAATCTTAGGCATGGATTGGTTAGGGAAGAATAACGCTCAGATTAATTGTAAGTCCAAAAAGGTGTACTTAAAGACGGAGAGCGGAGAGAAAGTAGTATTTAAGGGATAAAGGCAAGAGCGACTGTTTCTTACAATCGTCCAGGCTAAGAAGCTGCTTAGGAAAGGTTGCGAGTCGTTCCTAGCTTATGTAGTGGATTCAGAAAGGGACAAACTCAGCATAGAAGATATTCCCGTAGTCAACGAATTTCTAGATGTGTTTCCAGATGAACTACCAGGCTTACCGCCAGATCGACAAATCGAGTTCGAGATCCACCTTGCTCCAGGCATGGAACCAGTTTCGAACGCCCCATATAGGATGGCACCAATAGAAATAAAAGAGTTGGCGAGCTAGCTACAAGAATTGTTGGACAAAGGAGTGATACGTCCAAGTACGTCGCCATGGGGAGCACCTGTCTTGTTCGTAAAGAAGAAAGATGGAAGTATGCGGTTATGTATAGATTATCGGGAGTTGAATAAGGTGACGATTAAGAACCGATACCCGCTACCAAGAATAGATGACCTATTTGATCAGCTGAAAGGAGCAAAGTGCTTTTCAAAGATTGACTTAAGATCAGGATACCATCAATTAAAGATCAAAGAAGAAGATATCCCTCAGACAACATTCAGGACAAGATACGAACATTATGAATTCTTAGTAATGCCTTTTGGATTGACTAACGCCCCGACAACATTTATGGATCTGATGAACCGGGTATTTAAAAAGTATTTGGACAAGTGCATAGTGGTATTTATTGATGACATCCTTATTTATTCAAAGTTGGAAGAAGAACATAAGCAGCATCTATGGATAACATTGGAGATACTCCGACAAAAAAAGTTGTATGCCAAGTTTTCTAAATGTGAGTTTTGGTTAAAGGAAGTTCAATTTTTGGGACACGTTATTGGAGATGAAGGAGTTAAAGTAGATTCGACAAAGATTGAGGCGATTATGAGTTGGGAGAGGCCAAAGACACCTATGGAAGTGTGAAGTTTTCTAGGGTTGGCGGGATATTATAGAAGATTTGTCAAGGATTTTTCGAAAATCGCCACGCCATTGACTAAGTTGACTAGGAAGAATCAAAAGTTTGAATAGAATGCAGAATGTGAGGATAGCTTTCAAGAGTTGAAACAGAGGTTGGTAACAACTCCGGTGTTAGTACTGCCAGACGATCAAGGAAACTTTATGGTTTTCAGTGATGCTTCACATAAAGGATTGGGCTGTGTGCTAATGCAACACAATAAGGTGATCGCATATGCATCAAGACAGTTAAAACCACATGAATTGAAGTATCCTACGCATGACTTGGAACTAGCAGCCATAATATTTTCACTTAAAATTTGGAGACATTATCTTTACGGGGAAAAGTTTGAGATCTACACGGATCACAAGAGTTTAAAGTATATTTTCACTCAGAAGGAGCTCAATATGAGGCAAAGGAGATTGTTGGAACTAATTAAGGACTATGATTGTTCGATAAACTATCATCCTGGAAAGGCGAACGTGGTAGCTGATGCTTTGAGTAGGAAGGAAAGATTGAATATGATAGCAATACCAAAAGAATTATCTGAAGAGATTAAGAGATTTGAATTGGAACTTTGTGATTGTGGAATAGTTGAAGAGGTTTGTCGTACAATGACTTTTCAGCCAACATTATTGGGGAAGATAAGGAAATGTCATGAAGAAGTAATGAAGCAAGAAAGAAATCAGCTAACCGGGGAAGAGATTGGGACTCAAAGAGATGAGCAAGGTATATTAAGGTTTTCCTCAAGAATTTGGATTCCTCATGTACCTGAATTGAAGAATGAGATATTGCAAGAAGCCCACAATTCAAGATTTTCAATCCATCCAGGAAACATCAAGATGTATCAAGACTTGAAGAAGAACTTTTAGTGGCAAAATATGAAGCGAGAAGTGGCAGAATGGGTTGTGAAATGTTATACTTGTCAGAAAGTGAAGGCAGAACATCAAAGACCAAGCGGATTAATTCAGCCCCTAAAGATTCCGAAATGGAAATGGGAAAACATTGCTATGGACTTTATAGTGAGATTACCTTGAACGAAAATCTGGACATGACGCTATATGGGTTATAGTTGATCGACTTACGAAGTCGATGCATTTTCTTCCAATTAATGAGAAGTCATCGTTGGACAGATTGGTCCATCTGTATGTGCGTGAAATCGTACTAAGACATGGTGTGCCTGTATCGATAGTTTCAGACAGAGATCCCCGATTTAACTCGAGATTCTAGAAGCAATTTCAAGAGAGCCTTGACACAAAGTTAAACATGAGAACGGCGTATCATCGCAGACTGACGGTCAAAGTGAAAGGACAATTCAAACAATCGAAGACATGTTGCGCAGTTGTGCAATTGATTTTATAGGAAGTTGGGATGACCACTTGCCCTTGGTAGAATTCTCCTATAACAACAGCTATCACTCCAGCATTGGCATGCCACCATACAAAGCTTTATACGGACGGAAATGTAGATCACCAATAAGTTGGGATGAAATGGGAGAAGGAAAGATTCTAGGCCCAGAATTGGTACAACAGTTGCATGAGCCAGTCAAATTAATTCAGAAAAGGTTGCTTGCTGCTCAAGATAGACAAAGAAAGTATGCGGATCCAGTGCGTAAGGATGTTAGGTTCCAAGTGGGTGAAGCCGTTTTGCTAAAAGTATACCGAGGAAAGGATTTTCTAGATTTGGCAAGAAAGGGAAGTTAGCACCTAGATATATAGGTCCTTTTGAAATTTTGAGTCAAGTGGGGAAGGTGGCTTACGAGCTAGCCTTACCACCTCAGTATCAATATGTCCATAATGTGTTCCATGTGTCATTGCTTAAGAAGTATAATCCTGATGCCAACCATGTGATAGAATATGAACCTATAAAAATTCAGGCAGACCTGTCATTTATAGAGCAACCTGTCAAAATACTCGACTGGCAAGTAAAGAGTCTTAAAAATAAGTCGGTAAAGTTAGTATAAGTACTTTGGAGGAACCTCAAGGTCGAAGAATCAACCTGGGAGTTAGAGTCTGATATGCGTTCCCGGTATCCTCATCTGTTCTCTTAGATTCTGAGGACATAATCCTTTAAGGAGGAGAGGATGTTACGACCGACATTTTGTGTAATATTATTTGCAAACTCTGTATAATATTATAGCCAATTATAAATATACTTAATGATTGTACGTTTGTGTGAATGGAATTTGCTGCATTATAAATTACTTTATGTCATATATAAATTTTTCAAAGCAAGAGTTTTATTAATTGCCCTTATTTTTTATTTATAAAGAATATTCTATACCTTGGGAAATTATCTTTTAATAATTATTTCACTCACAAATTTCAAAAGTGATCTCATAAAATTTCTAAAAATCCAAGTTATTTTATGGTACAA
Organism: Apium graveolens; assembly: GCF_009905375.1. Classification (NCBI taxonomy): domain Eukaryota; kingdom Viridiplantae; phylum Streptophyta; class Magnoliopsida; order Apiales; family Apiaceae; genus Apium; species Apium graveolens. The sequence continues at coordinate 128,608,096 of NC_133647.1, forward strand.
TTTATATAATTTTTGAACTTTTATTTTATTTTATAAAAAAAATCTTTGAAAATTAGTTGCTTAGTAATTAGCAAATTACATGGAAACCCTTGCATGCAAATACTCTTCCATTCAACTAAAGGGCAAAGAAGACATTTACAAACCCACTAACTCACATTTTGTTAGCCAAATTACCTCATTGCATGCAAAATGACCTAACTATGTTGGAAGGTTACTCTTGTAAATTCTCATTTCCACTCACTTCTTTTAGTCAATCAAAAGCATAAAACCAAGCACAAAATGAGAGAATCATTTCATTTACTCCGCACTCCACCCTCACCTCACCTCACCTCCATCCCCTCCCTCCCGGCTCCTTCCTCTCGGCTTTTTGGCCGAAGCCCTACCCCCCTCCCTTTTCTTCATTCTTCATTCAAGCACCTAACTTCCATTCAAGTAAATGTTACTTCCTATATCTTGATCATATATAATCCAAAGAAGTTTGAGTAAAAAGTTTAAGTTTTGATCTTGCATGGCATAGTTTTAGTTGGAACTCAAAGTACAATCTTGATTCTCATGGATTTAAGGTTGTATTATTGTGGGAATTACAAGGAATGGTGAAATGCCAAGTCATGAGAATGAGGCTCTTGATTTTAATGGTCATTTCCCATCCATATCATTCGGCCATGACCTTGAGGGAGCCGAATTAATGGTTCTTAGTGGTGTTTTGTTTCCTTGTTTCATTTTTGTGTGTTTTTGTGATGATAACATGAATTTTGTAGTAAAAACTTGATAAAACCCTTTGCATGCTAAGTGATCATTTAGTTATAGTTTATTCTATGCTTGCATGTTGATTTTATGATAAAAATTTATTTTGGAAATCATGTTGTTTTGGCTTAAATATTCGAAGGCATGCATGCATAGAAATTAACTCTTGATTTTCGAAAGTTCTTGATCATTTGGATTGATTTTGTTAGTAAGCTTTAATTTCAGTAGGGTTAAGATATTGATCTTGATTTTTTCTCCTTGGTATGTGATTTTAATTCGAATATATAGGAAGAAGATATAAATTGTTGTTTTTGAAAACTTGATGACTTGTAATTTGTGTAATGTGTTAACTTTTATTTTATTATGTTGCACCTTAGGTAAGGATGATCTCCACTAAGCCTATATTAAGTGTAAGAGAGTTAGCTCAGTAGATCACCTTGGTTGAAGTTTGGTTAGGGTTTTGGTTGTTGTTGGTTTGGTTTGTCAAGTAAGAATCATGATAAAAAGGAGAGTATTAGATTCTGCAGAAAATAAGTTTGGTACCATGAGGTTTAGAATGAGATTCGACCTTTTCATTGTTGTGCACTTTGAGGCCCAAGCCACCAGAAGCTAAAACTAGGAGTATACAATAGGTTTTAGGTGTTTGTTAGAGATTTATAAGACGTTTGGTTAGGTGCACGAGTGGAAACACAAAATCTGTCCAGCAGGGGACAGTTTTGTTGCAACTTAGAATTAGGAAGTTTTGACCATGTCATAGGTAGGCCCTCATTAGGCCCTGTAGGGCCTTAGTTAAAGGGAGTGTCAGAGGAGTTTTTCCAGCCATAGATCATAGGATTTGGGTAAGAATCATGTGTCATAAGTTAGTTCAAGTCAGGACCTTTTCTGTCCAGAAAAACAGGGGAATCATGGACTTTGAGTTTAGGCCTAGGGAGGCCCAAGCTAGGCCCTTGAGCCACATCAAGTTTAGGAGTTGCCTTATGATCAGAAGAGTTTAGTTTAGAAGTTTTGGAGGTAAACTTGAAGTATAAGAGTGTCAAATGCACCCAAGAAACCATAGATATCATTCTGAAATTTACTATAATGAGCGCATTCACTTATCACATAGTTTTAGAGCACTTATGAGTGAAGATTTGGTTGAACACCATGGCTGAAAGATAGCTTATAGTTAGTATAGTGAAAGGCCCAAGTCAGGGTCAATAGGAATTGGATGGTTTAGTAAAGGCTCTTCGTGTTAGGAGGTCAAAATTTGGGGATTTGTCTAGTATAGCGACCAAGTGACTTAAGTATGTGGAGTGAGATCATCCAAGCCTAGTGATGCAATATAGTGGGTGTTATATTATTTTGTACTTAAATGTGGTATGTGAGCATATGTGGCTATGTGTACTAATATACTTATAAGGTGATTGTAAATATGTGCATATATAGGCTTAAGTGCCAGTATGTTTAATTTCTGTTTACAAATAGGTTGAGTTGGTGAGAATATATTATAATGAGATTATTATTATTTGTGTAGGATCTCGAGACGAGGGTAAACTTGCCATAAAAGTCGAGTAAAGTTTCCGGTTGCTCCTACCTGCCAGTCAAGTCAAGTCTTCTTAAGGCAAGTGATTCAACCTGCCTCTTTCATTTACACTGCAAGTGTGTGATAACTAGTTCATATATACGATGCGAATATTGTAATTCACCTTGATATACATGAACTAAGTGGTTTCGAATCTATATCTGTAGTATATGAAAATGACATGAAGCCTCAAGTATTCATTTCGAGTAGTTTAACTTTACTTGAAGATTGCTATGCAAGTAAATCCAAAGTCCTATCATGCTAGTATACCAAAGTAATTATGATGTTGAACCATATACAAGTTATACCCAGTAACCTTGTCTTGATACCTAAAAGTCAGTTGTTCCCTAACGATTGTTCATAATTGTTTGACAACCCTATCCTTACCCTAAATCATGATACTCTGTTGTACCTTGAGCTGATGCCCACTTTCTCTATATTTTGATACCTAAATCTTATTTGGAACCATTAATGCGTTGGATTTTTAAACGCAGCGGGGCGTGGAAAAACACTTTTACACACACAAAATCCAAATAAAAGCATATATATTGTGAATAAAAATTCGAGGGATCGAATCTAACCTTTTAAAATTAATTTGGAGACAACGATCAGAGATCCTTAGCAGTTGCTCCTCAAGTGTGAAGCACTCCACCGGTAACCACCAAGAAAACGACTTTTAGGAGGAGGAGGAGGTGGAGAGAATTTGGTTTTCTAAAACTTTTGGGTTTCTGGGGTTAGTATAAAATAGGGTCTATAATAGTGTATTTATAGGCAAAATTTTCAGCTGAAATTTTTCCATAAATAATATTATTATTATCCCATTTATTATTCTCATTAATAATTAAAACACCTTTTAATTATTAATCTTCTTTCTAAACACTTTAGAAATAATTCGCTCACTTGATTTAATTTCCAAAAAATTAAATCCTTAATTAATAATATTAAGAACTTTTCTTAATTAATTTATAATCAATTAAATCTCATTTAATTAATTATTAAATTTGCCAATTAATTATTTATTTCACAAATAAATAATTATTAGCCATTATTAATTAATTCCTCCACCAATAAATCATTCTCTTTTTTATGGTGTGACCCTGTAGGTTCAATATTAAGCCGGTAGTAGAAATAAATAATAATAAAACTATTTTATCATTATTTATATAAATTCTCTAATTTATTAAATATGATTAATTAATTAATCACATTTATTCTATATCGTGAGTGATGCTTCTCAACATATCGCGACTATCCGGATAATATGAATTCACTGCTTAGAATACCAAGAACCTGTCAGTGAATAGTTACCGTATAATAAACTCCTTCTACCCTACAATATCCCGATTAAATACAAGGCATGGATCTCGTGTCAAGCCTATCTAATTCAATCACTTGCTTACCATCTATTATGCGTAGTTCTATGCAAATTAGAAACTCCTTTCTAATTTCATTCACTCTGGCCAGAGATTCCTGAACTAGCATAAGTGGATCAGCCTTGAACATTCGCTTCCTTCACTGGAAGGGGTAGATCCTTTATTGATCATACACTATCTTCGTGTACAAATTCCTATACCCAGAAGAGCCCTAATTATTGTCCCTGGAGACTAAGAACTAAACCAAAGCATAGTTCAGTGTACACAAGATGACTATGATGACCTCAAGTCTAAGGATACTTGTACAACTATCACTAAGCGAATAACTGCTGATACGTGAGTGAACTCCATCAGTTGTTCAGCTAGGCGAGTCATGTTCAGTGAACTTATTCTATAATAAGCACCTACATATTAGCTATAGTGTCACCACACAAATGTCTATGAGAACAGACATCCTTCATAATGAAGCAAGCATAGTATGTACCGATCTTTGCGGATTATTAATTACCAGTTAGTAATCCTATGACCAGGAACAATTTAAGTTTAGAGTTATCATCTTTTTAGGTCTCACTATTATGATCTCATCATAATCCATAAAAAGCTTTACTCTAAACTATGGTATATCTTATTTAAACACTTAAATAGATAAAGCTTATAATAAAAACAAAACAAGTCTTTATTAATATCAATGAAATCGAAACAGATTACATAAAAGTTATTCCTAAATCCTAATACATGATTGGACTTAGGACATATTCCTTTCAATCTCCCACTTGTACTAAAGCCAATCACTCTGGTATCTAATACCCATCTCATCTTTATGACGATCAAAGTGACTTTCAAAAAGTAGCTTTATGAGTGGGTCTGCTATGTTGTTATGTGTGTCAACTCTATTTCAATACAATACAAGAAATGTTATCGCGCTCCCACTAACCCTTTTGTAGACGCATGGTTCATCCACGTTTTTGATAAAATCAAACTCTTTGATTATCTCATCAAAACGAATGTTCCATCTTTCGAGAAGCTTGCTTTAAACCACATTAATCGCAAGCAAAATCCGAACTGATTTTAACAGGGCTACAGGTAAAAGGCTTCATCAAAGTCAATCCATTGCCTTTGTTTGAATCCTTTTGCCACAAGCCTGGCCTTATAGGTCTCCACCTGGCCATCTGCTATAATCTATCTTTTGTATACCGTATACATAGATTCCATTCTGGATTTCATGGCACTATGCCATTTCTCTGAGTCAACACTACTCATAGCCTCATTATAGGTCACAGGGTCGTCATCATCAATGATCGATAACTCATTGTCATTCTCAATTACAAGGCCATAATACCTCTCAGGTTGGTGAGACACTCTCCCTGATCTATGAATGGGCTGTTCCATAAAAGGTTGTTCAGTCAGAACAGGTGTTTCCACTCGATCTGTAGTAGTTTGTGCTTCTTGAACTTCATCAAGTTCAATTTTGCTCCCACTGTTTCCTTCAAGGATAAACTCCTTTTCCAAGAAGGTAGCATGTCTGGAGACAAACACCCGATGATCGGTGCAAAAGTAATACCCTAAAATCTCTTTAGGATATCCCACAAAACTACATTTTACGGATCGATATTCCAGCTTATCTGGGTCAACTTTCTTGACATAAGCTAGACATCCCCAAATCTTAACGTGTTTAAGACTCGGTTTCCTTACTTTCCATATCTCATATGAAGTTTGAGGAACAGATTTTGGAAGTCACCTTATTCAGTAAATATGCTGAGGTTTCCAATGCATAACCCCATAGGAATACTGGAAGATTTGCATAGCTCATCATGGACCGAACTATGTCTAACAAAGTTCGATTTCTCCTTTCAGATACCAATCTGGAGGAGTCCAGTGGGAGACTATACCATTTACTTAGAAATAATCTAGAAACACTCCATTAAAGTATTTACCACCTCGATCTGATCGAAGAGTTATGATACTATGTTTGGTTGTTTCATCACTTCATACTTATTACTCTTTGAACTTTTTAAAGGCCTCAGACTTGTGTTTCATCAAACACATATCTGAATCTAGATCTATCATCTATGAAAGTAATTAAGTATGAAAATCCACCCATGGCTTGCGTAGACATTGGTCCACATACATCTGTGTGTACCATTCCTAGCAAATTTGCAGTCATCTCTCCATGTCTACTAAATGGAGACTGCAGTGCCACTATAAAGTGTGATTTTCATCATCCCTTTTCTTTAAGTAGTTTGTTTAATCTGAAATAAATTATGTCACATATATACAGACCATTATTTAAAGCACCACGTCCATAAAGAATATTATCTCTAAGAATAGAACATTCATTATTCTCAATAATAAATGAAAAGTACAGCCAAGTCTAACTTGGGAATAATATTCCTCACAATCGAGAGAACAAAATAACAATTATTTAAAACAATGGTCTTGCCCGTAGGCATATGTAAATGAAATGATTCTACATCTACAGCAGCAACTCTTGCTCCATTTCCATCAGTAGAATCACCTCCTCTTCCTCAAGAGTCCTACTTCTCCTTGGTCCCTACAACAATTACAGATATGAGAACCATAGGCGGTATCTAATACCCAAGTAGAAATGACATATTCACTTCTATCATGAACATACCTGAATCAGAAGCAGTAGTCTCACTACCCTTCTTCTTCAATTCTGTAAGGTAAACCTTGCAGTTCCTCTTCCAGTGCCCCCACCTTGTTACAGTGAAAGCAAACAACTTTGCTCTTGGGGTCTTCAGCTTTTGGTGGAACCGGCGTTTTCTCACCCACTTTCTTCTTCTTGGAAGAGTTCCTCTTCCTTTTCTTTAGGATTGGAACCTTCACCAATTAGAAGAACAGAACTCTTCTTAGGGGGAAAATTCGATTCCGCAGTCTTCAACATGTTGTGGAGTTCAGGCAGGCTGACATCCAACTTATTCATGTGAAAGTTCACAACAAACTGCGAGAACGAACTCGGAAGCGATTGCAAGACCAAGTCTTGGCTCAGCTCCCCATCCATGGCAAAACCAAGTTGTCCAAGACGTTCAATCAAATTGATCATCTTAAGTACATGATCATTCACAGATGTTCCCTCAGACATCCTACACCCGAACAGCTCCTTTGATATCTCATATCGAGCTGTCCTCCCTGCCACATCATACAACTCTTGTAGATGCATGAGGATAGTGTGAGCATCCATATGCTCATGTTGCTTCTGTAGCTCAATGTTCATGGAAGCTAGCATGATGCATTGAGCAACATTCGCATCATCTATCCACTTACGATACACAACGTGTTCATCATTATGTGCATCACTAGCAGGTTCAGTAGGCTTAGGTGAGTCAATCACGTATTCCAGCTTCTCAATCCTGAGAACAATTCTCAAGTTTCGAAGCCAGTCAGCATAATTAGGACCAGTCAATTTGTGAGCATCCAGTATGCTCCTGAGTGATAGTGCTGAAGACATAACATACAAAGTAAATCTGTAAATGATAAACACATAACAACACTTAGCAAATATTCGATTTCATTTCAAAATACTATATGAATCGGGTCTTTATTCATAAGTGGCTCCCACTAGTTTTCCTAATTTATTCAACCCTCTACGTGAAAAATTAAGCATTCATAATGCTAGTGGGAATAGGGATCCTACATTCCATTACACAACCCCGGCTGTGGCACAAAACGCCATGTAATGTTCAATAGGCAGACAACTCTTGTCAATTACATCTCATGTTATTCCCTAATCAAACTTTAGCCTCTTGAATAATTGAGTCACGGCTGTGGCACGACAAACTCAATATTCTAAGTCAAGTCTAACCCAACATTCCGTACAATTGAATCAGTCCCCAAAAGCCCACGGCTGTGGCACGTAACGACCTTTAGATTCTTATTCAATGTACACATCTCTATGTAATAGACAAGTATTTCTTATTTTGAAATCAAAGCCCTCGGCTGTGGCACGAAACGACAATGATTCAAAAATAAGAACTACTTTTCTATCATGTTGGAAGGCTATGATCGACACAAGCCCGTTGTATCATTGGCCAATTACTACTTGATATTATTTAATTTTAGAGGGATTATATTACGTTACAATCATAATCATATTATAAAGAGATTCTTCCTTTTAAATTAAATATTTTAAATCAATAATCAATAATCAGACGATTCCCAGATCGGGTGGAGCATTGTCAAGAGGCGTCACTTAATAACCCTTTCTTACAGATAGAAATCTGTTGTTGACAGAATCATCCTTTCTCTCATATCGAAAATTCATATTCAATTACATGTTTCACAAACACAAGAATCTCATGATTGTATTTATAATATTGTTATTAAGGTTATGAAACAATTTCACTATACTAGGTTGTCTAACAAACGCCTTATGTTCATTCAAGTTCACCTAAATCTATCATCGCATGATAAACTAAGTATATATCACATATATAAACATGAATAAACATCAAGGTAGGCATGTTATATCATCTAGCACATTGTTCTAAGCAATATACATCTCTATGTATCACAAGAAGTATTTAAAAGCAATTAAAAACAGTTAAAATAGCTTAAAAAACACTTCTGTTAGCTATAAACAGTTCGAAACAATTTCATAAAATATCATATAATATACCATTAGAAGCGTCTCGAAAAGAGGAATCCAACGACACCAAAATCACCCCATTCTGAGCTTCCACGCGCCCGCACGTGCCACGAGAAGATGTACCACGCGCCGCCACGCGCACACACGCTGTCAGGCGCATGTCAAACCTTCCCCCACGCGCGCCCACGCGCCACACGCGCTCCACGCGCCCGAACCCCTGTGCTGACGTCAGCATGACGTCATCTGATGACGTCAACATGACGTCAGCACGACGTCACCAGCGCGTGTCTTCCACGCGCCGCGCGTGGCACGCCAGCGCGTGAGCCCCACGCACGCATGGTCGATGCGCGGCCTCTGTTCTGTTACAGTCAGCCGCCTTTTCCTCGATTTGCGTGCATAACAGACCTGCCATGTCTTTTAACAACTCTGATTTCTGTCTGCCTTTTTGCTTTTATCACAGACTCAGACAAAAGCAGCACAGCAACAGATATGCAGAATATATATACTTACAACATAATATATATATATGATTAATTAATTACGAATTTAAATTTAAGAACTTCAAAAATTCATAATAAAAAATCTATACATCATAAAATTATGAAAAAAATACCCAGACGATCTACAACACTTGTAGAACCCAGATCAACATTCAAAATTATTCTGAGAAACGATTTCTCATCAGACAAAATTAATCCATAATATAACTTGTAAAAATCATAATTAATTCATACGAGCACATAAAATTCTGAAATTTTTACCACAGATCTATATGCATACAACCTATGCTCTGATACCATTGTTGGATTTTTAAACACAGCGGGGCGTGGAAAAACACTTTTACACACACAAAATCCAAATAAAAGCATATATATCGTGAATAAAAATTCGAGGGATCGAATCTAACCTTTTAAAATTAATTCAGAGACAACGATCAGAGATCCGTAGCAGTTGCTCCTCAAGTGTGAAGCACTCCACCGGTATCCACCAAGAAAACGACTTTTAAGAGGAGGAGGAGGAGGTGGAGAGAATTTGGTTTTCTAAAACTTTTGGGTTTCTGGGGTTAGTATAAAATAGGGTCTATAATAGTGTATTTATAGGCAAAATTTTCAGCTGAAATTTTCCCATAAATAATATTATTATTATCCCATTTATTATTCTCATTAATAATTAAAACACCTTTTAATTATTAATCCTTTTTCTAAACACTTTAGAAATAATTCTCTCACTTGATTTAATTTCCAAAAAATTAAATCCTTAATTAATAATATTAAGAACTTTTCTTAATTAATTTATAATCAATTAAATCTCATTTAATTAATTATTAAATTTGCCAATTAATTATTTATTTCATAAATAAATAATTATTAGCCATTATTAATTAATTCCTCCACCAATAAATCATTCTCTTTTTCATGGTGTGACCCTGTAGGTTCAATATTAAGCCGGTAGTAGAAATAAATAATAATAAAACTATTTTATCATTATTTATATAAATTCTCCAATTTATTAAATATGATTAATTAATTAATCACATTTATTCTACATCGTGAGTGATGCTTCTCAGCATATCGCGACTATCCGGATAATATGAATTCACTTCTTAGAATACCAAGAACCTGTCAGTGAATAGTTACCGTACAATAAACTCCTTCTACCCTACAATGACCCGATTAAATACAAGGCATGGATCTCGTGTCAAGTCTATCTAATTCAATCACTTGCTTACCATCTATTATGCGTAGTTCTATGCAAATTAGAAACTCCTTTCTAATTTCATTAACTCTGGCCAGAGATTCCTGAACTAGCATAAGTGGATCAGCCTTGAACATTCGTTTACTTCACTTGAAGGGGTAGATCCTTTATTGATCATACACTATCTTCGTGTACAAATTCCTATACCCAGAAGAGCCCTAATTATTGTCCCTGGAGACTAAGAACTAAACCAAAGCATAGTTCAGTGTACACAAGATGACTATGATGACCTCAAGTCTAAGGATACTTGTACAACTATCACTAAGCGAACAACTGCTCACACGTGAGTGAACTCCATCAGTTGTTCAGCTAGGCGAGTCATGTTCAGTGAACTTATTCTATAATAAGCACCTACATACTAGCTATAGTGTCACCACACAAATGTCTATGAGAACAGACATCCTTCATAATGAAGCAAGCATAGTATGTACCGATCTTTGCGGATTATTAATTACCAGTTAGTAATCCTATGACCAGGAACAATTTAAGTTTAGAGTTATCATCTTTTTAGGTCTCACTATTATGATCTCATCATAATCCATAAAAAGCTTTACTCTAAACTATGGTATATCTTATTTAAACACTTAAATAGATAAAGCCCGTAATAAAAACAAAATAAGTCTTTATTAATATCAATGAAATCAAAATAGATTACATAAAAGTTATTCCTAAATCCTAATACATGATTGGACTTAGGACATATTCCTTTCATAATGATCGCCTTCTTTATACTTTAATACCTATGTCTTATCTGGAGCCATTACCTTGGACCTAGTTTGACTTTGATCTTTCATACTATCCGATAACCTTGCTAAATCTCACTGTCAAAATCCTTGTAAATGGAAACCTTGCAATTTCTCATGATAAAGTATAGTCTAGTGGATCATGGCCTTGAATTTAGTGGATCTTGTTTCCCAGTGCTTCGGAGTTAGTCTAAAACTTTGTTAAAAATGTTTACTGTTTAAGTAGTAAATTAGCAATTGGCATCAGTTTTTAAAAATAAAAAGGTTAAGATTTGATTTCCAGTCCCAAAGGGGGACAAATATTTTCTTAAATAGTGGATCTGGAATGAGACGCGAGTCATTTCCGCACATAAATTGTAGGCTTAAAAGTTACCTAGGGATCCCATTAATGTTCTAGAACCCAGCGAGGTTCGGGATTACTTCGCGGCTGATCAGCGGCTGTAATCTGTAGCGTCATAAAATGGTTTTTGATAAAGAAATGGTTTTGGAAATGTTTTGATACAAAAAATGATGCCATCATCCAAAATTTTATCTCTTGTTATTAATAATTTTCCTGCACATTGTTATTCTTTCATTTTGTTTATGAAATGTATTGTATAGCACTTGTTGAGCATTTGGCTCACTACTTGCTTTCACCCTGATATTACAGCTAGCAGCTATGATTAGATTCAAGCAGACAACACATAAGACTTGTGATGCCGATGTGTATGTTCGAGCTCAGGTAGAATAAGAGATAGCTTTGTGTGATGACTCGATATAAAAAAAATCAGGTTGTAATAGTTAATAGTGTTGGGCTGTTCCAAACCCTAAACTGTAAGATCTTGGATTCGGTTGTATTTACTTTCTTTTGTTAACTATTGTAATAAATTGTATATTATGTATGGTTAAGTTGGGGGGTGTGACACTAAAGATATGTTAAGCCAGAAATAGAGGATTCACTTTTCTTAAAATGGAAATGACAAGTGACAGTTTAGTAAAGGTTGACATCATGTCTTATTGTATACTGTGTAAACTAGTAGTTACCTGAGTTATAAAGTTAACACTGGTCCTTTAGTCAGAAGTAACAATTTAGATAGAAAATCTTGTAACACTCTCAAGAAGAAGATAAGATCTTTATCAACAAAGAGCCTAGGAATTTTGTAGCAAAACATTCTTAATTTTAATATAAAATTAAGTGAGTTTTGAAGATCTGTGTTCTTATTCTTGCAAGTTTGATTTCTGCATGAACACACGTTCACTACAAGATTTAATTTACTTTGTTCAACTATAAAAGATTCAAGAAAAGCTTAAAAACAGTAAAACACATTCACCCCTCCCTTCCGTGTGTCATTCATTTCCTAACAAGTGGTATCAGAGCAAAATCTGAAAGTAAACAGATTCAAGATCTTGGAAGAATGAATACACAGAAAATCAGTAGCATCAAAATTCCTACCTTTGACAAAGCTAACTACACTCTTTGGAAAAAGAATATGTTGTTTATCAGAATGGCCAATCCACTCTATATTTAGATTCTAAAAAATGGGCCCTTCACTCCTATGGTTAGAGTTGAAGAATCAACAGATGGTGATATGGTCATTCCATCTCATTATGCTCCAAAAGACCCTTCTGAGTATTCTGAGCTTGAAAAGGAGAAAGTTTCCCAGGATAGTGGCTTGCAACTAATACTGATAGAATCACTTGACAATGTGATGTACAACAACATTGTCAATTGTGGCACTGCCAAGCAAATATGGGAAAAGATTGAAATACTCTGTGAAGGTACTGAGGAAGTTAGATCTAATCAAAGAAGGATACTGATTTCACAGTATGAGGGTTTCATGGCCAAGCCGAAGGAAAGTATAACAGATGTGTTTGAAAGGTTCAATAAGCTGATAAATGACTTGCAGCTCCATGACAAATACTATAAAGCTGAAGAAGTGAACTTAAAGTTCTTACTTACTCTCCCTGATCATTTGGAACAGAAAATCTCAGTAATCAGGGAAGGGAGAGACTTGATCAGAATAACACTGGAAGTTCTATATGGAATTCTTATTACATATGAACTAAAAATGATTCAAAGGAAATCATTGAGATCTGGACAAGGACATGTAGTAGATGGCATAAGTGCTTTAATTGTCAATGAAAGCCAAACATCTAATGATGAGCCAAGATCTCAAACTCCAGTTGCCTCAACAAGTGAGCAAAGAACAAATGATTCACTTGAACAAGTTATTCTGGAATTGGAGGAAGATGAGTTCTACACTCTTGATGAACTAGATGAACTAGATCAGTCAATGGCTTATCTGGCTAGAAAATTCTCTAACATTATAGTAAAAGAGCCAAGATACTTCAGGAGTAAAGGACATTCTTTCAACAAAGACAGTAGCTGGAAAGGAAAAAGGAAGTACACTTATGATAGCAATAATGGTTACAAAATTGGATATATTGACAGATCTAAGATAAGGTGCTAAACTGTGATGGGTTGGGCCATTTTGCTACAGAATGCAGGTTACCCGAGAAAGCAAGGATAGATAAAGCTTATCTTGAATTGGAAGCAAAGTATGAAGCTCTTCTGAAGAAACAAAAAAGCAAAGCTTATATTGCAGAGGGTAAAAGTTGTGATGACTCTAAAAATGATGAAGATGAAGAATTTGGAAATTATGCACTCATGGCCTTGGAGCAAGGAGAATCATCCTCATCTAAATCACATGTACCAACTCTTACCACCATTGATTTAAATGTGAGTAAATATAAGGAAACTGTAGAGAAGATGAGCACATAATTGTTTCATATACATACAAGTATGGTTGTTGCTAATGAAGAAGTGAGCAGACTGATAAAGATAAATGAGAAGCTTGAAAGTGAGAAGCAAGAAACTGAATTATTGTTGGTGGAGCATGAAGCTGTAAAACAAGAAATTGCTTATCTCAAGAACATGCTCAAGTGTGCAAATGATATTGAAGCAGTGCTAAGGGAGAAGCTGGAAAAGAATGAGGTGAAGTTAAAGTCTTTCAAGAATGCATCTGAGTTAATTGGACAGTATCATGAGAAAAATAAACCATGTGCAAATATTGCTATTGGTCTTGACTATGATGCCATGAATAGCAAGAAGAAAGAGACAGCTGACAAATGAAAAGCAACAGTTAATGAAAATGTTCCAGCTATGCTGAAAAAGGTTGCATCACCTATGTTCAAGGCATGTGAAGTCAACTTCAGTGAAGAAGAATTGATTATCAAACAAGAAATTGCTGATGAGGACAAAGAGAAGAAAACTGTAGAATCAATTCATTCTTCCAATACTGAAGAGAAGCTCATGGACAAACAAAGTCCCAAGACACCTGTTAAAGAGACCAAAGCTGAAGATGCAAGAAAGAAAAAGAAAAATAGAAATGGGAAAATAGGGATAAACAAAAGCAACAATTTTGCTCATATTGCAGATGCTTCAAGAAAGAAATGTGAAAAATGTGGCTCTGTGAATCACCTAACTCACCTTTATAAAAAGGCAGTTAGAAAGCCAACTGAAGGAGCCTGCAAATACAATGAAGCAAATGCAAATGATCCCTACACCTTCTGTGACAAGTTTGACTGCTTTCCCTGTAACTTAAAAGTGATGAAAAGTTGCCACAAATTGAGAGTAGACCTCAAAGAAACGAGAATTGGGTCTACAACAGAAAGGGAAAATGCTCAACAGTCAATGAACTCTATTTTATCTAAAACTACTCATTCTACTTCTGTTAAATCAGTTAACAAGAAGAAAGTACTCAACACTGCTTGGGTTGCTAAACACACTTAAAACTTATTATGTGCAGGGCAAAGTGAAGAAAGTCATCTGGATCATAGACAGCGGATGTTCCAGGTATATGACAGGTGATAAAGCCCTACTATCACAGTTTGAGGAGAAAGCTGGCCCTTTAGTGACCTTTAGAGACAACAACAAAGGATTTGCAATGGGATATGGCAAGATTATTTCTGAAAATATTGTCATTGATGATGTAGCACTGGTAGATGGCCTTGAAGTGAATCTTCTCAGTGTTAACCAATTTGTAGGTAAAGGCTTTGAAGTTTTATTCAACAAAGAAGAATGCACTTTTATCAGCAAGAAAACTGGTGAAGTTGCTCTGAAAGGAGCAAGGAAATGAAGCTTGTTTGTTACAGACTTAGACTCAACAAATAAGGATGGAATTTGTTGCTTCTATACCAAGGCATCAGAAGAACAAAGCAAGCTATGGCATAAGAAACTTTCTCACTTGAATTTCAAGGCAATTAACACCCTAGTCAAAAAGGAGTTAGTAAGAGACATGCCTAAACTCGAGTTTGCTCAAGTTGAAGTTTATGAAGCTTGTCATAGAGGAAAAATGAAGAGATCAAGTCACAAGTCAAAAACTGTGAATTCTATAAGTGCACCATTGTAACTTATTCACATGGACTTGTCTGGGCCAGTTAATGTCTTATCAATTTCAGGGAACAAATATGCACTTGTAATGGTGGATGATATCTCAAGATATACTTGGGTAGAGTTTATGCACTCTAAAGATGAAACTCCACACATCATAATTTAACACATCAAGAAGAAAGAAAAACAGGCTGAAGATCACAACTGTGTAAAAAGATTGAGAAGTGATAATGGAACAAAATTTAGAAATGCAACATTGAGTGAATTCTGCAAAAGTAAAGGCATTGTTCAAGAATTCTCAGATGCTAGAACACCTCAACAAAATGGAGTAGTTGAAAGAAAGAACAGAACATTAGTTGAAGCTGTTAGAATAATGCTGCAAGATGCCATGTTACCAACAAGTTTCTACGAAGAGGCTGTTAACACTGTATGTTACACTCAGAACATATATCTTATTAACAAGGAACATGGCAAATCACCTTAATTAATCATGTCTAAAAGAATGCCTATTGTAAAGCATGTTAGGTCACACACACTGTAGAAGGGGTTGAATACAGTGTTTAGCACAATCAAATCGAATTAAAAAACACAAGTAACAAAAAACATACTTTATTCAATATAATAAACTCTGTTACAATATGAAATTGTCCTCTCTCAGTGATGAACAAATATTACGAGAGCTGCTAGGGTTACAATGAATATTATTCTTGATAATGATAACACATATAGTGTAAACCCTATGTCTGTGTTTGTATACTACACAGTTACAAGATAATCGCTAATTGATATGGAATATAAATTTGCTTCCTAAAATATATCAATCAGATATCTTTTCTTCCAAGTATTCTATTCTTCATAGAATTCCTTCTTCATGCATATCTCTTCTTGCGTTTGTTTTGATCTTCTTTCCTTTCAATCAGTTGCCTTCCTTATCTGAAAGTCTCCTTATGTCCTGATATTATCTCCTGATAAATATCTCCTGATAACTTAAGTTCTGACCACTTAAGTTCTGATATCTTAAGTACTGACTTCAGTATAAGTGCTGATTTCCAGTGAAGTACTGATTTGTCCTGTTTAAGTAAGATCTGAAAACTAAACACAAATCATATTAGACATGACATCACAAATATATCTAACAATCTCCCCCAACTTGTAAATTAGCATAATATACAAGTTTAACAGATATTCGATGATGTCAAAAATATTAAGTATAAATGCATGAGAAATTGACTAGATAACTACAACTTACAGTCCTTAAAGCTTTACCAACTTTAACTTCTGATAACAGCTTCAGTCTGTATACCCATCAGAATTTGAGCAGTTATAGATCTTGACTTGGCTTCAATTACTGATCTCTTCGATATCAGGAGTTGTTTCGAGATAGTTCTTTAACAAATATCTCTTAGCATATTTAAGTTCATCAATCATCCTCCTTTTAGCATTCTTCAATTCAACTGTATCTTCACCAATTTGAAAGATATCAGCCCTGAGATCATTTATTCTGGATTTCCTTATGTCCTGATCCAGTCTGATCAAATATGCCTTGTCAGACTCAAAATTGAATTCTACACCCTTATAACCCAGAAATGTAGTTATAATCTTAATTGAATTCTGTACTTGGGACAACATATGCTGTTAGACTTTACAGAATAAAGCTTCTTTTGTCTCTGAATTTGATTCTTAAAATAATTTGTAGCACTTTCTGTTAATCTGTTCTTCACTTGAAGTAAAAATAGAACATGTTCTAGTTCCTCAAAATACTTCAGTGGTATAGCATTCTCCCTTATATGGTAAACCCTTCCATCTGTCATGAAATATAACAAGATGTGTTCTTTCAAGAAGGTATGGTAAACCATCTGTACAGATTCAAGCTGATTCAATCTTTCAGGAGTTGCTCCAACACCTGGTTCACTTAAGGAAGTTGGATCATTGGTTGTGTTCTACACTCTTCTTTCATCAGCACTACCCAATCCAGATTTATCTCTTGCTTCCTTTCTTGTAACCACTCTTGCTTCAAAAACACTTGTCGCAGTCTTCAAAAATTGAGTTTGTTTGGCTTTAGTGAATCCTGGTAGGAGTAACCTTGAGGATTTAACATGAGCAATGTTAGAGATTTCCTTTAACTTATCTTTTGATATCAAGCCAACTTGAGCTATGTCAGAGGTTGCTTACTTCATTATCATATCAGAACTTACTATATCTTGACTCCAAACAACTTGAGCCATGTCAGAGGTTGTTTCAGAAATCTTCTTTGAAATCAGAGTAAGATTAGCATCTTCAACAAATATTTCTTCATCCATAGGAGGCACATAAACCTTTACAGGTTCACCAACTTTCTCTTTGCCCTTGGACCTTGGATCTATCTCCATTTGTGATTTGGCCTTAGTTGCCTCAGGATTTGTCCTTTCTTTTATCACAATGCCTTTAGCCTTAGGAAGTTTCTTTTCAACAACAGAAGCTTCAGATTTGGAGTTGACTTTTTCTAACTTAAGTCTAGCTTCTTCCTCTTTTAGACTTTCAAAGTCCATTCCTAGATTTTCTTTCAGAAATAACTGTCTTGAAATCTCCTCATCAAGTTCCAGATGTTCATCTGAACTTATCCTTTTACCAGTATCAGAAGTTATTCTTCTCTCAGTATCAGAACTTGTTCTTTGACTTGTAGTTCCAGTTCTACTTGATGAAAAACCTTTACCTTCACCATTACCTCCACCCATTCCAGAGTTTCCCGGATCATCTTTTCCATCATCCTTTCCCTTCAGTATCTTAATAGGTTTGTATTTGGACTTAATTACTTTCTCCCCCTTTTTGGCATCAGCAGGTAAAAGAAGAGAGACTAGCAATTCCACTGAGGATTGGATCTCATTGAGTTGATTTTGGTGAGAAACTTGATTCTTCAAAATTTCATCAATCTGAGACTGTTGTTTCTCTTGGGTTTTCTCAATGTAGGCAATTCTGTCAAAGGTAGGTTGGAAAAACCTTTTCTTTTCAAGTTTCAGATTTATATCTTGCTGGATCAAGTTTTCTTGAATTTTATTCACCTTGCCATGAGTTATTGAGTGTTGACCTTGAAGGTGCCTTGTACTCAATGCAGTAACTCTCAGCTGAGTCTTGAAATCATCATTTATCAGCATTTTATCAGCTTTTGCAAGATGCTCAGCAAGAGTCTTTTCAGAAGGAATAAAGGTGACAGTGTTCCACTCCTTAGTCCACTCCTGTCCTCTAGGAGTTTCACTCCAAGGTACTGGTGCTTCCCCTGTAACAAACTTCTTGACTATCTCAGCTTTATGAACAGTTTGTTGAGGTGCATTTCCTGATGGACCAGCTGCATCAGCATATACATTTGTAGCAGCAGCTTCACCAGTAACTTCATCATTAGCAGCATCAGAACTTATAGAATCAGCATCAGCAGCATCCTCTGATAAAAGAATAGTATGAGAGGCTATGGATGCTTCAACATCATCCTCTAAGGGCTGATCTTCAATTAAGTTCTGATCAACATCCATATTCTGATGCTCACCTAAAATCTGATCTTCGGTATTTAGATGCAGAGAAGGCGTTGTAGGTAATTCTTGATTAAAATCAGCATCAAGAAGTGGTGTTGGTGGTGGAGTGATTGGAGCTGGTGGAGCTTCTAGATTCAAAACCTGAGGCACTTCCAAGTTATGAATGTCAATTTCATCACTTGGCCCCTGGTTATCAGCATGTACTGGAGATACTGGAGGTGTGGGAATATGAGTTGAATCTGGCTCATGAACTGGAGAGTGAGGAGTTGCATGAAGGTCTGGATCAGCACTAGGAGAATTGTGAGCTTCAACAAGGTCTTGTGAGATCAGAGATTCCCGACCCCCTTCCTTAGCTGCTGCTTCCAGTCCTTTACCGGAATCTTCAGGGCTTTTTGCCAATATTTTGAATCTTTTAGCTTTTGAGGAGTCTATAGGACCTGCATTATCAAATTTTAGCTTTCTAAGCCTTTTTGGGGCATATAACTCCCAATTTCACCATCCTTCTGAGAAGAGATCTTCTCAGCTTCTATTACAACAGGTTCTGACACTGGAACCTGTTCCTCACTGTCTGACTCATCCCTCAGAACAATCATTCTTCTTTTCTGTTGAGTCTGAGGTACTTTCTTAGTCCTCTTAGGTTTTGAAGATGAAGGCTGCAATGTAGGATCTGAAGGTTGAGGTTGAGAAGTTTGAGGTGTGTGTGTAGAGGTGGTAGGTGCTGATGGATGAGGTTCGGATGGTTGAACATCAGGATATAGTTCAGTGTATTTAACTGGATCGGAGTTTATTAAGGCTTGTTTGACAGATAAAGGAACTAGGAGGGGTCTTAACACAACCTTCTTATTATCAGTAGATAATAATTCATTAAAAGCTCTTTTAGCTAGCTTGAATGATGAAATTAGTTCATTAGCAGATTGGGGCTTATTATCACAATAAAAACTATAGATAAGCTGACAAAATCTAGCAAAATAAATAGTATTTCTATCTTCTATCATTCTATCCCCAATAAAACCTAAGAAAACACTTACATAATCAAAATCAGTATGATTTATGAGAGCAAACCCGATTTGTTGGCTGAATATGGGAATTGCATCGAAATTAGAACATTTGTTTGCAAAAGCCTTGGTTATGCAGTCAAAGAAGAAACTCCATTCCCTCCTTATGAAAGATCTCTTCAACTGACCCAGCTTTGCCAATGTCTTCTCATACCCCAGACTAGCCATCATGTTTTGAAGAACTAGCTGACTCTTAACTCCTAACTTTGAAGGTAAGGAGTTTATGTTCTTATTTTTCCTGCAAAAAGAAGCTAGATGGTTAGAATTTCCACAGTTATGACATGTTTTTCTAGGAGCATTAGGAACAGGCTTTTAATCATTACTTTTATTCACACCTTCCTTTTCATTCCTATTTTTCCTAGGTGACTTTACCTTGTTTACATTCTTAACATCTTTCAGCTTATGCTTAAGCTGCTTCTTTGTCATTAAGCCTATGTTTACTTCAGCTGGCTTACCCTATTTTGGTTTGTCAGAAGTTAACTTCTCTTTAACTTTTGATTTATCAGTATCAGACTTTACAGCTACAAACTTAACAGGTTTTACCTTTAGCTTTTGTTTAACAACTATAGGCTCAATTTCTATAGTTCCTTTATCATTCTTATCATCTCCATAACCTAAGCCCTCTTTCCAGTTTCCACTACTTAACAAATTCTGAGTTGTTTTGCCAGAGTTAGTCCAAGTCCTGATAATCTCTTTTTCCTTTTCTAACTCAGTATTTAGAGATTCATTCATTTTAAGTACTTCATCCCTAACATAGAAAGCATCATCTCTATCTTTCTGAGTTTGATGAAACATGACTAACTCTTTTTCTAAATAATCATTCCTCTTTTTACAAGAAAGATTTTCAGAAGTTAATCTTTCACATGTTAAAGTTTGATCTCTATAACTAATGAACATGGTTTTAAGATATATTCTCAATTCATTAATATCATCAGTATGAAAGGCATAAGTAGTTTGAGGTACCTTTAACTCAGCAGCATCAGAACTGCTATCAGCATTTTCCATCGAGGCATAGTTCTCCTCACTTTCAGAATCTGAAGTGTCCGTCCAGCTTTTCTTCTTTGTGACAAGAGCCTTGCCTTTGTCACTCTTCACTTTCTTGTAATCAGGAGATATATGGCCTTTCTCACCACAGTTATAACATTTGAAATTTGTGTAATCTCCTCTGTCAGACTTCCCTCCTTTGCCTTCAGATTTTCTGAAACTCTTCTTATCAGAACTTGCACCTTTCCTGAAAACTTCTTTCCCTTCCTGAATTTTCTGTATGCAATCCTTGTGATTCCTTTCACCATAAGAGCACACAGCTTCATCATCTCTTCATCAGCATCCATCTCAGGTAAGCTTTCAGTTTCTGATTCATCATCACTATCAGAACTTGATGACTCAGTATCAGACTTTGTGATGAGAGCTTTTCCCTTGCCTTTCCTTGAGGTAGCTGCTTTTGGAGATTCCTCCTCAGCCTTAAGAGCAACTGTCCTTGACTTTCCTCCTTTCCTCTTGCTTTTTTGTTCCATCTCAAGTTCATGAGTCTTGAGCATCCCATAAATTTCATCAAGAGTTCTTTCTTCAAGATTATAGTTGTCTCTTATAGTGGTGGCCTTCAAATCCCATCTTTCAGGAAGTGCTAACAGGAATTTAAGATTTGAATCCTCAAGATCATATTCCTTGTCAACTAGTGACAAATCATTCAAGAGTTTGACAAATCTGTCATATAAACCAGTTAATGACTCATCAGACTTTGAGTCAAAGTGTTCATACTCTTGAGTGAGTATTATCTTACTGTTCTTCTTAATTGATTCGGTTCCTTGGCATCTTGTTTCCAAGGCTTCCCATATCTCCTTTGCAGTCTTGCAGTTAATTACCCTGTTTGACATGACATTATCAATGGCACTATGCAGCAAGTGTCGTACCTTAGCATCCTTAGCAATTGAAGAGATATCTTCAGCAGTGTAATCACTCTTCTCCTTTGGTACAGACTTTGTTGGTTGACCTGCAACTACAACAGCGAGTTTGGTTGGCTTATGTGGTCCTTCATTGATTATGTCAAGGTATTCTGGATCAGTAGCTTCCAGAAACATAGACATCCTCACCTTCCATATGGAATATTCAGATGGTTTCAGAATGGGAACTCTAATAGTCTCATATCGACTATGGATTTGAGTCTTTGGAGGTTCTTCAGTTTTGGTGGGCTTGGTTGGAGTTTCTTCTTCAGACATGTTTATTTTTGGATCTTAAACTGTTTGTGTGTCAACAGATTTGCTCTGATACCACTTGTTAGGTCACACCCACTGTAGAAGGGGGTTGAATACAGTATTTAGCACAATCAAATCGAATTAAAGAACACAAGTAACAAAAAGCAGACTTTATTCAATATAATAAACTCTGTTACAATATGGAACTGTCCTATCTCAGTGATGAACAAATATCACGAGAGCTGCTAGGGTTACAATGAATATTATTCTCGATAATGATAACACATATAGTGTAAACCCTATGTCTGTGTTTATATAATACACAGTTACAAGATAATCGCTAATTGATATGGAATATAATTCTGCTTCCTAAAATATATTAATAAGATATCTTTTCTTCCAAGTATTCTATTCTTCATAGAATTCCTTCTTCATGCATATCTCTTCTTGCGTTTGTCTTGATCTTCTTTCCTTTCAATCAGCTGCCTTCCTTATCTGAAAGTCTCCTTAAGTCCTAATTTTATCTCCTGACAAATATCTCCTGATAACTTAAGTTCTAACCACTTAAGTTCTGATATCTTAAGTACTGACTTTAGTATAAGTGCTGATTTCCAGTTAAGTACTGATTTTTCCTGTTTTAGTAAGATCTGAAAACTAAACACAAATCATATTAGACATGACATCACAAATATATCTAACAAAGCATCTTCATGTGTTTGGAAGCAAGTGTTACATTTTGAAAGATAACTCTGAATATGTGGGAAAATTTGACTCAGAAGTCTTTGAAGCAATTTTTCTAGGATATTCATTGCAAAGAACAGCCTACAAAGTTTATGTGATTGACCAAAAGAAGATTATGGAAAGTACATATGTGACTTTTGATGATGACAAGTGTCCAGGATTGGAATGCCTTGATGATAATGAAGCTGAAGCCCTTGTATTTGAAAACCTCAACATTAATAGTGATTTTGATGGGGAAGATGAAGTTGATGCACAACAGAAGACAGATGAAGAGTCTACTGAACAAGAAAATCATGGAAATGGAAACTCATCTCAAACACCTGAATTTGATAGCACAAACTCAGGGGGGAAAGAGAAGAAGGATCTAGCAGTCATAAAATTAATGAAGAAAATGATGAAGGCACAATTCAACAAACTCATACAAGAAAGTTGGATAGAAGTCACACTAGAGAAGCATTAATTGGTGATCCTACTATTGGTGTGAGGACTAGAAGTACAACTGCTAATGAGTGCCTACATGCATGTCTTCTGTCTCAAGTAGAGCCTAAGAAAATTGATGAAGCTCTACTGGATCCTGATTGGATATCTGGCATGCAGGAAGAATTGAATCAGTTTGAAAGGAACAAAGTTTGGGAATTGGTTCATGCACCAAAAAATAAAAGCATTATTGGAACAAAGTGGGTGTTTAGGAACAAGATGGATGAAAATGGTATAGTTACCAGAAATAAAGCAAGGTTGGTAGCAAAAGGCTACTCACAAGAAGAAGGAATTGATTATGATGAAAATTTTACTCCAATTGCAAGACTTGAAACAATAAGGATTTTTCTAGCTTTTGCTGCACATTCAAATTTTAAAGTGAATCAAATGGATGTCAAGAGTGCCTTCCTAAATGGTGAGCTAGAAGAAGAAGTTTATGTGCAACAGCCACATGGCTTTGAAGATCTAGAATTTCCAAATTTTGTGCACAAGTTACTCACGACTCTATATGGACTAAAACAGGCACCTAGAGCTTGGTATGGCACACTGTCAGAATTCCTACTGAAGCATGGTTTTACTAGAGATACAATAGACAAGACTCTCTTCTATAAAAAATATGGTGAGGATATGATCCTAGTTCAGATCTATGTGGATGATATCATCTTTGGTTCTACAAATGAGAAGTTTTTCCAAAGATTCTCCAAGCTTATGCAAAGTGAATATGAAATGAGTATGATGGGGGAACTGAGTTACTTTCTTGGACTTCAAGTCAGTCAAAGAAGTGATGGTATCTTCATCAGCCAAACTAAGTATGTCAAGGATTTATTGAAAAAGTTTGGTATGGTTGATTGTTCACCTGCATCTACACCTATGTCTACTGCAGCAAAGTTGGATGAAGATAAAAAGGGCAAGAGTGTAGATATCTCAAGCTATGGAGGGATGATTGGATCACTGTTTTACTTAACTGCAAGTAGAACAAACATCATATTTGCTACATGTCTGTGTGCAAGATTTTAAGCCAATCCAAAAGAATCACATTTGATGGCTGTGAAGAGGATTTTCAGATATTTGAAGGGAACTCCAAACTTGGGATTATGATATCCTAAGGGAACTAGTTTCGAAGCTGTTGGTTACACAGATGCAGATTTTGCTGGATGCAAGGTTGACAGGAAGAGTACTAGTAGAAGCTGTCAATTTCTTGGACAAAGACTTGTATCCTGGTATAGCAAGAAACAACAATATGTATCAACTTCTATAGCTGAGGCTGAATACATAACTGCAGGAAGTTGTTGTGCTCAAGTGCTTTGGATTAGAAATTAGCTAATGGATTATGGCCTAGTGTCACACAAAATTCCTATCATTTGTGACAATACTAGTGCTATATCTATAGTGGCTAATCCAGTTAATCATTCTAGAACAAAGCACATTGATGAAATGTACTATTTTATTAGAGAACATGCTACAAATGGTACCATTGAGCTCATTTTTGTTCCAACAGAAAAACAATTAGCTGACATTTTTACTAAACCTTTGGATGAAGCAACTTTCACTAGACTTGTAGGTGAAATTGGAATGCTTAATTCTTTATCCTAAGGCAAGAACTCAGCTAATGTGTTGCAGCAGATTAATTTCCCGTAAATCAAAATTAATTTGATTTAATTGGAAATTACCTGAAATATGAATTATAAATATTTCAGAAATCTCTGCATATTTTTTTTTCAAAATTCAAAATTCAACTTGGAATTTTTCAAATTCTAAGTAAACTGCTCAGTTGTTAATTTACATCCTTAATATGTAAAATTAACACAAGGTAAAATTATATTGGTCAAAATTATATAGAGAACTGAGTTCTCAATAAGTCTATTTGACTTCTCGACAAGTCATTTTAGGACTTCTTGAGTGAGTTCTCGACAAGTCGATTTACTGACTTCTCGAGTGACTTCTCGATAAGCTTAAATATGACTTATCGATAAGTCCCTATAGAGTTCTCTAGTAGTGTTAACTCACAGAGTTCTCTACAGGTAGAATTTTTAACTTATCAATAACTCAGAACTGAAATAATTTAATTTAAATAATTTTTTTGGTAAACTACTTTTGGAAAATTTATTCTAATTTTATTTTGAATTTATTCAAATAAAAGTTGGAATTAATTCAGTCCATTTTTGGACAAACTGGGTATATATTTGACATCTCAATAAGTATATTATTAGTTATCTATAAGAGTAATTTAAAATAACTTTTCGATATGTTCTTCATTTCTTAAAATGACTTCTCGATAGACAAATTCCAAGCATCTATTTTTTAGTTCTCGACAAATCATTTGCTTTTACTATAAATACCCATACTTCTCGATACATATACATACTTACAATTTTCGAGATCTCAAGTAACCTAACCTTTCAAGCAAAAACCGATTTCTCTCTCAATTTTACTCCTTTCTCAAAAAAAATTCTTACCCATTCATTCTCATCAATCAACAATGGCCCAAAATGTTGCAAGAGCCTCTATTCCAGAGAAAGGAACCAACTATCTCACTTTTACTGATGCTAACCAAGCTCCTAACACTTTCAAGGGGTTTGTGAAACTTTTGGCTCAGTCTTATCTTGCAGGAGCTTTGACTGCAAATCATGTCATGTATCTGGATGTTCTGCATGAATTTTGGACTACTGCATTAGTGAGAACTGATATGAATGACAGCTCTCTCTCTATGGTGGTGACATGTACAATTGGAGGCCAACTGATAGAATTCAATGACCATGATGTGAATAGAGCTTTGGGGCTGCCAACGGAGAATCTGGTGGAGGTGCCAACTCCTGATGAGCTAACTGAGTTTATGGACTTCATTAATTATGGTGGAAGAATCAACATGTCAAGCTTAAACAGGACCAATCTAAGGAATTAGTGGTCTTTCATCTTTGATTCTGTGGTAAGGGCCTTCACTTGCAAGAAAACAGGGTATGACAACATTTCAAGTGTTGTGCAAAAGCTGGTGTATTCAATTGCCCACAACAAACACTTGAATGTTGGTCTGTTGATACTGGAAGAACTTGCAACCAGGCTAAAAATGCCCCTGTCAACTAGAGGTAAGGAAATTTTCTTTCCTAGATTTATTATGTCTACTATAAATAATAAAGTAGCAGACATACACTCATTGAATGGAATAGATAGTACAAAAATAGGCAATTGTAAGTAAGTGTCCAAAATAATATTTGGTTCACTTACTACAAAGAATAAGGTAAATGTAAGTCTAAGAATCACTCCATTCATGTTGGAGAGGTTCATGACTTACCCTTACCGTATGCCTGGCATGAGATCTAACATACAATCTAGCACAACTATGATCCCTAAACCTGTGGAAGTACAAGCACATGAACACCAACAGGGATCTTCCCAAGCTGCAACCATTCTTTCAAAACCTTTAGAAGCTAGGCAACCGACCACCTCATCTTCTCAAAAGGATGAGGTGAGTAAAAAGAAGAGAAATGGGGAAACCTTAAATGTTGTAACTGAGAGTGGTGAGGATATAGCTGAAAAAGAGTCACATTTGGTCAAGAGATCTAAAAGGAGTAAGAAAATTGAGCTGATCACTCAAGCCACCTCTGCATTCTCCCAACAGGATGCAGTTGTAAAAGTACCCAGTATTGAGCCTGCACAGCGTGCACCTGAAGCAATTCAAGTGTATGGTAGGAGACATAAGAATGGCATACACTGTGAGAGAACATCTCTTGAAGCTCCCTCATCTATTCAGGGGGAGCTACCAACACTCTTATCTGAGCAACACTCTCTCAAATCTCAAATTTCTTCCTCACCAACTGTACTTTAATTCAATTCTCAAGTGTAAGCTCACTCAAGTGACTTAGCTCAAGAAGCTTTGCTCACCACCCAGATACTCAATTTAGATGGTGAGAGGCTACATGCTGGGGTAGACCTTGATGACACCATCAAAACCATGGGGATTCATCAGTTTTTACTGAAGACCCCATGGATGTCTCTAATGTACCTTCATGTGCAAAACAGTCTTCACAAACTAAATGGTTTGAGGGTAGTACTTGTAACACCCCAAATCCGGGGTCAAGATTTGGTGTCACTAAACAATCCTTACATAGAATAAAGAAATAAATAAATAAATAAATAACCCCTTGAATCCGGATCGTTTACAGGTTATGATATGAAACAAGAATCTAATCTTCTACAACTTACAACAACTAATATACAATTGTAAATACCTCTGAACTAATGCTCGAATCATATTCTTCTAACTTCTTCAACCTCTCGCAGCGGAGATTTCTCGAACTTCTGCTGTCTATCTAAGCTATTCATTTGTATCCTTATCTGTTTCTGGCAGAAATAAGAATTGACAAAGCAAGAGTGAGCCAAAAATGCCCAGCAAGTATATAATTTGAGTCTTAAACATTAATTTCAAAGAAAACTTTCAGACAAAATTTCGGAAATATTTTGAAGAGCGAAACACGAAATCATTTAAAGGATATACTTTATCAACTTAAAATCAATTTGATTTGCATTGCTATAAATCACATAGGACATAATGACATTTTTGTCAGAGCTTTTAGAGATCGCGTGTTTTCAAAATAGCTTCTGGTATCATTTCATAATTGAGCAATGGATGCAATAACTATTCATAAAACGACGTTCAAGAAATTCCTAACTATTCAGTATCCATCATTATCGACTAAGTTTCCATAGACTTAGCCTGCTAAACCAGCCTGATAAGGACGGGTTGAATAATTAAGAAGATCTCAATTCATTCGAGATCCTAACTATCACTGAGCAACTAATGCTGCAGCAACAATCTGAACCTCGAATATATTTAGAAACATTGTAATTTCCCAAAACTGAGTGCTAAGAAAGAATAACCTTAACCCATAATCACATTTTATTTCAAGAGGGAATGCCATTAATGGCGATCAACAACAAATTGGACTGAACACTAGAAACCAACATATGCACTATAACCTGCTGATCAGTCAGGAGATAGTGCGGATCTATACCCAACTGCATAGACCCAACCAACATATGGGGCACCCAGGCAACTATGGCCTAAAGGGTCCAGTCCATCTCCGGCCCATAGGATCCAGCTCATCACTGGTCCTCATAATAATCGTCCAGCCCGTAGAGTATTTTGATATCAAATCATTCTGATTTCAAAACATCCCAAATTAGGGTTCGCAAATAACCCGAACGAATGGGTATTTGTGAAAGAGAGCAATCGAATTATAGGAACAATAATGAAAAGAACTGGCATAATAAGAGTAATTGCAGCGAAATATAAAACAGTTAACTATTCTGAACTTAGAATAGGAGCGAATAAATATTTGCAGTATTTAAGGAGAAAGGTTAGGAATACTTGCAGTATTTAAAAGAAACTCACGAATACTTGCATAAACAGAATTATTTAATTCAACGATATGTTTATCAATTCTAACCTGAGAATAGGGAAAGCAATACTTGCATGATAAAATTTAAAATAAATATCACTTGAACAATAAGTGATGATAGAGATACTTGCCTCAATAAGCTTTAACCGCTATTGACTTTGGTTTGACTTGAACATTAGGCTTTATCGTCAAACTACTATCTTATTTTGGATACGATCCCAACATCCAGACTCTTCGGTTGGAACTTCGTTGATCTCAACGTCTAGTCACTAGATCGTTCCTAGTCTGATGTCACGTCTAGGTCTTCCGTCTAAAACCTACAGGGTTGAAATACCCTAATTCAGATAATCACTTAAGCTTAACATTAAACCAATATCCTATTCTACCCATTCGATTTCATAACTGAATCCATATTTATATGTATTATCGAAATACACATAGCAGTTATGGTTCACATTTTCGAAATTCGGTTCGGTATTCATTTTTTTTTTAGAAAATACGTATACTCATCGTTTTCAAAAACAGGGTAATTGATTATTTATAAATTATCTTGTCTCAATCGCAGTCCAGTTCATATAATATAATTGTATATGATTATTCGACATCTCCGATAATTATAGGTTACATTCCCGATATTTCGGAATTAATTTCCCGAAAATCGGGCAGCGTCTCCTTTGTTTATCGGCCTACCCGTCGAAATCAAATCGACGTCAAATCACAACAACAACCACACCATAATTCAATCCACAATCCAATTACCAAGTCCCAAACTCCGATTCGCTTAATTATTATTACTATTCGTGTTCTGCATTTTTATTCGTATTTTTATTTTATTCGCATTTTTGTTTCGCAACTAATTTACCAACTATTTTTATTTAATTAATAACGTAGGACTCAGATTAAAATCATCACGGTCCACCGTCGGCTCGCCGAAGCTCATCGCCGACGGCGATAAAATTCGCGGATTTCCGTTTATTACGGACATCCGACACGAATTCCATCGATTAATTATTATAATAATTTCCCGCACGGATAAATTTATTTCACAAAACATCATTCAATTATTTTATTTTATTTTTTTCCTGCAAAAATCCAAAAGTCCCAATTAATTCGAGTCCAACTGATAACAATTGCAATCAACAAAAACAATATACACGGCTGAAACAACACAGGAAGAACACGCAGCACAGCACACACCCCTCCACCCCTCCGGTCATCTTGCCGGAAATTTAAAACGGCGGCAACCGGAGCGGCGTGGGGTGGCACACGGACCAGAAACACACACATATGTACCCACATGTATATATATATGTATCAACGGAATTTAAAACGAAACAACTACTGGAACCAATTGGAAAATACCGCGGCGGCGGAGAAGGGGAATCCGGCGACGGGAAAGAAAGAAGAAACCGGATGAAACGGGATAAAGAAAGTCCTGCAGGGAAGAGATTCATAAAAAAAAAAGAAAAAAAAAGAGAGAGATGTAGAGACGAGAGAAAGAGAGATTGAGAGGGTAGCAGAGAGAGAGTGGAAAGATTAGGAAGAGAGAGAGAGGGGAGAGATAACCCGAGAGAGAGAGATTGGAAGGATGAGAGAGATGAGGGTTGTAATTATCCTTTATGTTAATCATTTTTAGTATAATTTCTGAATTCGTAACGGAATATAACAATTTAACGATCCATTTACGAGTAACATAACTCGAAAAATTTCCAAATTACCTTTTAAAATTTATCGAAGTAATTAAAAATTTAATAAATAAAATTTTCATAATTCTTTGAAACATTTTTAATGATGCGTAACGTACCCGCATTTATTGATTATACGAATAAATGTGTGGGTGAATAAAAGCCAGAAAATTGTCAGAATCATTTTAAAATGCTTAAAATATTTGAAAGTTAATAAAATAAAATTTTCATGATTTTTGCAGCATTCTGGAATTAAATATTGATTTTATAATTAAATGGGGTCAGGAAATCATTTTAAATTAAATTAAATTCATACAACTCGATAATTAATTATGACATTAATCTTCGCGTCCAACAAATCACAAACAATTAATACTACACATCACATAGCTGACCGAATCATCACACATTGGATTTATTTAATAATTTGATAATTACATATACCTTTTGGATCTGAAAATAGGTTACTAAGTCGCTAAGTAACTGAAAAGACGATACGATTTTAATATCAAAATTGGACAATTATCAAAACAGAGCTTCCTATAAAATACTTTATACGAAATTAAAGTGATAATGTCTCGCCTTTTGAGAATATAAATTCTTATCGATATATGAAATGATTTGCGTATCGAAAATTTCATACCGGTACTCCTACAGGTCAAATCGTAACCCGGATCGAAAAAGTCAAAACACGGAAAATGTCCGGAATTACCAGATTAGGTTAGAAAGGAGTTTTCGGAAGAGTTTCGGGTTATAAAAACGTAAAAACGGTTGAAGTCGACTGATTCCCGGCTTTATAAAATAATTTTGTAATTATTCAGAAAATAATTAATAATTTCATAAATTATTATAAAATCATCTAACATTCCAAAAATTACCAGAAAAATACCTTAATTATCTATATTTTATTCTGGACATATTAAAATTAACATACTCACATTTTATTACATACAAACATCCAAATATTATTATCAAACACCAGATAATTCACCAAAAATTCATATAATATTCACATAATAATCATATATTGATATAAATAATTATACGATATTTCCCAGATGTTACATCCTTCCCCCCTTAAAAGGATTCTGTCCTCAGAATCACGCTAAGGAATAATACTATTATTTTTCAAGTATATAACTTTCATTTCCTCAGGTTAATCTCTCAACCTCATAATTTTTTTTTCATAACTTTAACGTATAATACCAATCTTTCCTTTATAGCCTCTTGCTAACATCATATTTTATTTATTGCTTGCATAACTCAATTCAACTCTCCATCTCCTATATATACTGGAGCTAACCTACTCCTTCCGAATATCTACAGATAAACGCCTTATGAATGCGCTGTATGGGTAATGGTGAAGCCAACTCACTTCTACTTATCATGTCTATTTACTACTTAGGAGGAACAACATAACACATCTTAATTCTCTTTTTCTTTCTAATTCTAGTAACTCGTGCCTACATGCATTTCCAATTGTTACTCGGTGTTGAATCTCGTCCTCATATGTTTCTTCGTTCAATTAATCTAATTTGTAATCACTTCCTATCGCACTGGAGGTAACCGTTCCTGTAATCTTCTTCTTCATTTGTAAATGATGCACGGGAACCAGGGCGCATTGGCTTTCTGACGTTAACTATGATATTCCCCAAGTACCTTTCCTATAATTCCTCGGTCTCATTATTTTAATACCAATTTAGCGGTCTTTCACTGACATTAAATCTGTCAGTTACTCACATAACCTAAATCACCCTTCATTTTTATACGTAGGGAACTAAATTACCTTTCTCAGCTATATATATTTAAATATCTTATGAACTCGTTATGCCTATAACAAAAGGGTCAGCTCATTCATAACCGTTCTATTGATCTCATTGTCTTGATGGACTAACTTGAGTTATACCAACCTGATTTTCTTTCTAATTTTAACAATTTGCGATTATGCACCTTCTATTTTCCTGACTGTTCAACTTTACTTCTCGCGTCTCCTTCTGTTTAGTTAATCTGGCCTATAATTGTTTTTAATCGTATTCGAGAACCTTTAGTTGGTTTCTTGTACTTTCACTCCGTATCCGCCTGATATACTAAACTTATGGCGTTTAATGCTTCGAAATGTTTTGAATATATTAAAACTAACAATTAAAAAGGCAATCTCGACCATCGCATTTAACTCACCATTTTGTAGTATTTTTCAATTCCTTTTAAATATTAACAAGTAGATTCATCAAGTGAAATCTTTTACTCTTTAAATATAATATTAATTTGGAATAGAATGAACCATAACTTTATTCAAAACCGAACTCCTGGTACTAATACTAATTTTATTGTCATATTAAATTAGATATAAATATGAACTTTGATGCTAACAACGTTCCATACTGAAGTCAACACCAATCATCTATATTAATACCACCTTTGATATTTAACAACAAAATAAGTATCAGTATATTCCAGAAGTCGGATCAAACCTGCTCTCAATTTCTAACTTTTCCTATCCCTTTATTCATTCCCCTGCTTACATGCATTCTTGGGAACGAACTCCTATTTTCAACTATCGACGTTCCATCTCATTCTCCTAATAATTCTGGCACAACCAACGTTCCCAACTTGCATATTTTCTGGATTATTTTATAAAATTTCTTTATCATCCTTTTGATTTCACTTCTTGTCTTGATTAGTTCTTCGTTCTCATTATTCATTATCTTGTTCATACATAACGAATTTCTTTTTCTTAGTAATATTACTTTGTTTATTATTGGATAGGTCATTTCTGGAGTTCACACTGGAATGAAGGCTTTTATTTGTACTATTTAAATTTTTACTAACAGAGTTATCGAATTTCTTTGGTAGCTATTTCCTTAGCCTTGCTTAAATTATCGCAGTTCGCGTATTTGACTTTCCCTCAATTGATCAGCATTTCTTCTTCCCAAATTCCCATGAATACTTTGTTAGTGTACCTTAGATACTTAGATTTACGAGCTTTCGAAAAAAAATTTATTCAATCGCCATTCGATATGGTTATACTTTCCGGTCCTTCCGGGAATGCTATTTTAGATAATAGAACCTCTTTGCTTTATCTTGAACCTTCAGTTTTAAATACTCTGCTTACTGACATATACCAATTACTTTCTGTTCCTCTTGTTTATCGAAAAGAGCATATTTATTTAGATAAAGTCTCACACATGTCCGTGGTAACATCATGCTAATTCTATTAACTTTGATTCCTGTTAACACCATCGATTCCTTTAACTTACCAATCATTTGGAGTACAACTGGGAGTGAGAACACCCTCCTTTATTCTTACACGTAGGGTAATTTCTAAAAATTTGGGCAGCACCTCCCCTATACCATTGACTACCAGTCGGACTTGAGCCGACACCATCAATCTTCCAAATCATCTACAATCACATCCATCCATTTTCATTAACCAAATTCATTCATCCACCATAATTCAAACTATATCCTTTTGATTAGTATAAGTATGGTTAATTGGCATAACATATATATATATGAAATGAGATTTAAGGTTTTAAATCAACAAAGATTAATATAACCACTTTCTTCCTAGTTCTTTCAGAATGTTACAAAATTTTACCATTAAGCTTTAAAATTTATCTCGTGTCTCAAAATTTTATTTCGCGAGTATTTTAACTTATTTATTGTCATTACTAATTGTGTATAGAAAAATTATACCGCATCATTTAATTGGTCACACCAATCATTTATTGTTGACGATACGCATTTGATTTTGATTTTTTTTTTTTTTAACTATTTCGTTTATCTTTCAATAACCACGCACGGTTTTTATTACTATCGTCGCAATTTGGTAGAACCTTAATCGTTATATCGTTATTTCTTAAAAGGTTTCATCATCGAATCACCATTACTTCATCTCTACTTATGGTTCTGCATCAAACTTTCGTCACTGATGAGATCCTCGTAACATGAACCACTGCCTGACTTGATGTCTTTGCCACGTCCATATTTGCCAGTGCATCTATTTTCCTTGCTCGCAGATGTCCATTATTTATTGAATTGCAGTCGTATCTATGTTAGTTGTATAATTCTACGTATTATACTATTTCATTTCTTTTGAAATCGTCAGAGAACAGACTCTACGCAAAAGGAGAGTTTGTGAATATGATTTTGATTGAAAATTGAATAAGAAATAACAATGCCACAGATAATTGGGAGAACTGGTAAATCAGAAAATTGAAAGAAGAAAAAATGAGTGAAGAATGAGACAACCATATTCGTACTCAAGATGGCTAGTCTTTCATACTATATGGCATGCAACACATGATTAGGTGGCGTCCCACCCGACTCTTCATCATTTCGACAAAGCGTCACATCACAACACTGCTTGTCTCCATCAGAAATTAGTGATTTTAGGAGAGAAACAATTCAGAAGGAATACAACACATATGATTTATCCACATAAGAAACTTTATACGTATCCAAGAATCAAGAAGAATATATGCTATCAAGTTAAGAAGAGGAATTTCGATGTTGATCACCTTCCACGCTTCACCTACGTATGCCTTCAGAAACCAATCAGATGAGAGATTCATAATTTAGGTCACATTATATCTTCGAAATGTCGTCTGAAAATGCCTCCATATTAAATGCTTTAATGATTTGATCGTAATCGCGTTCCTACGAAATTTATAATTTATTACTTCTGATTTCCTTCAGTCATCCGTTGTCCGCTCAAATTACGCATCTTTTAACAATTTCATGAATTGAAGAAATAATGTTTTAACAAGTTAATTTAATCATTAGTATTAAACAAAATTTATGTTCATTTTTCACGAAAAGTTTAAACTTTCTTCTCACTAGTGGGTCTATTTGGTCTTCCAGATTAATAACACTAAGTCTACTTCTTTTCTTCTTTTTAGGTCATTTTCTGTTTATAATAACAAGAACATAAATAGTAATTCGACAACCAAATTGTAAAACTCATTTAATACCAAAATTCTTCTGAAAGCTGATTAAGAAAATCTTTTCTGCAATCTCATTTTAAAGTTTTGGAAATCAAATATTTGGTCGTTATCACTATATAAGTTACCTGCTATTTTCCTGATTTACCAATGAAATGTCAAACTAAAATAATGCCCATATAAGGGTCTCTCCACTTTGGTACCTCTTCCACTTTTCCTTGGATTCTGCTCGCCCTTATTAGTCGCAGAAACTTCATTCGTCGTCGTAAATCATTGAATTCGCAATTCTATCGCAACGCTGACATTTAGTATTATCTTTGACATTCCTATCGTCTTCCTTGATGTTATGCTCACAACCACGCATGTGATTCGATGTTCTTTCTGTAGATAAGGGCGCATCTTCTTGCTATTCGTATATATACCTAGTAAGGTAAATATTGTTCCATGCGCAGCTTCCGATAAGTGATAAGAATCTTCTCGCAACGGTGGTGCCTTCGAAACGCGCAATGTTGGTTCTTCATCAGCTTCCATCAACTGTTTACCTTCGGCGTGGAGCTCGTCTTACTACCTAATTCTAAGTTAAATCGTACTAAAACTCACGAAGTTCTCACAAGACTCAATCGCATTTTCCTTAAAATCACATGAAAGTAGGGTAACCTACCCAGTCTCCGTAGATCTGTCGATTTCTCATTACTATAGAATCTGAGAACTCAATATACCTATAATGTTGTGATATTCGCCTTACACTTTCTCAGCAATCCTATCTTACCATCTCCTTATTGGATCTGCTAACCCTAATTCGTACTCAACTCAATTTATCCTGAATATGCCTAGGATCTTTCCTATCTTGTACGGCCTATCATTCCTATCTTTACTCTCATCTATTCTTATTTCAGTGACCAATAACCTGTAGCTCTGATACCAAACTGTAACACCCCAAATCCGGGGTCAAGATTTGGTGTCACTAAACAATCCTTACATAGAATAAAGAAATAAATAAATAAATAAATAACCCCTTGAATCCGGATCGTTTACAGGTTATGGTATGAAACAAGAATCTAATCTTCTACAACTTACAACAACTAATATACAATTGTAAATACCTCTGAACTAATGCTCGAATCATATTCTTCTAACTTCTTCAACCTCTCGCAGCGGAGATTTCTCGAACTTCTGCTGTCTATCTAAGCTATTCATTTGTATCCTTATCTGTTTCTGGCAGAAATAAGAATTGACAAAGAAAGAGTGAGCCAAAAATGCCCAGCAAGTATATAATTTGAGTCTTAAACATTAATTTCAAAGAAAACTTTCAGACAAAATTTCGGAAATATTTTGAAGAGCGAAACACGAAATCATTTAAAGGATATACTTTATCAACTTAAAATCAATTTGATTTGCATTGCTATAAATCACATAGGACATAATGACATTTTTGTCAGAGCTTTTAGAGATCGCGTGTTTTCAAAATAGCTTCTGGTATCATTTCATAATTGAGCAATGGATGCAATAACTATTCATAAAACGACGTTCAAGAAATTCCTAACTATTCAGTATCCATCATTATCGACTAAGTTTCCATAGACTTAGCCTGCTAAACCAGCCTGATAAGGACGGGTTGAATAATTAAGAAGATCTCAATTCATTCGAGATCCTAACTATCACTGAGCAACTAATGCTGCAGCAACAATCTGAACCTCGAATATATTTAGAAACATTGTAATTTCCCAAAACTGAGTGCTAAGAAAGAATAACCTTAACCCATAATCACATTTTATTTCAAGAGGGAATGCCATTAATGGCGATCAACAACAAATTGGACTGAACACTAGAAACCAACATATGCACTATAACCTGCTGATCAGTCAGGAGATAGTGCGGATCTATACCCAACTGCATAGACCCAACCAACATATGGGGCACCCAGGCAACTATGGCCTAAAGGGTCCAGTCCATCTCCGGCCCATAGGATCCAGCTCATCACTGGTCCTCATAATAATCGTCCAGCCCGTAGAGTATTTTGATATCAAATCATTCTGATTTCAAAACATCCCAAATTAGGGTTCGCAAATAACCCGAACGAATGGGTATTTGTGAAAGAGAGCAATCGAATTATAGGAACAATAATGAAAAGAACTGGCATAATAAGAGTAATTGCAGCGAAATATAAAACAGTTAACTATTCTGAACTTAGAATAGGAGCGAATAAATATTTGCAGTATTTAAGGAGAAAGGTTAGGAATACTTGCAGTATTTAAAAGAAACTCACGAATACTTGCATAAACAGAATTATTTAATTCAACGATATGTTTATCAATTCTAACCTGAGAATAGGGAAAGCAATACTTGCATGATAAAATTTAAAATAAATATCACTTGAACAATAAGTGATGATAGAGATACTTGCCTCAATAAGCTTTAACCGCTATTGACTTTGGTTTGACTTGAACATTAGGCTTTATCGTCAAACTACTATCTTATTTTGGATACGATCCCAACATCCAGACTCTTCGGTTGGAACTTCGTTGATCTCAACGTCTAGTCACTAGATCGTTCCTAGTCCGATGTCACGTCTAGGTCTTCCGTCTAAAACCTACAGGGTTGAAATACCCTAATTCAGATAATCACTTAAGCTTAACATTAAACCAATATCCTATTCTACCCATTCGATTTCATAACTGAATCCATATTTATATGTATTATCGAAATACACATAGCAGTTATGGTTCACATTTTCGAAATTCGGTTCGGTATTCATTTTTTTTTTAGAAAATACGTATACTCATCGTTTTCAAAAACAGGGTAATTGATTATTTATAAATTATCTTGTCTCAATCGCAGTCCAGTTCATATAATATAATTGTATATGATTATTCGACATCTCCGATAATTATAGGTTACATTCCCGATATTTCGGAATTAATTTCCCGAAAATCGGGCAGCGTCTCCTTTGTTTATCGGCCTACCCGTCGAAATCAAATCGACGTCAAATCACAACAACAGCCACACCATAATTCAATCCACAATCCAATTACCAAGTCCCAAACTCCGATTCGCTTAATTATTATTACTATTCGTGTTCTGCATTTTTATTCGTATTTTTATTTTATTCGCATTTTTGTTTCGCAACTAATTTACCAACTATTTTTATTTAATTAATAACGTAGGACTCAGATTAAAATCATCACGGTCCACCGTCGGCTCGCCGAAGCTCATCGCCGACGGCGATAAAATTCGCGGATTTCCGTTTATTACGGACATTCGACACGAATTCCATCGATTAATTATTATAATAATTTCCCACACGGATAAATTTATTTCACAAAACATCAGTCAATTATTTTATTTAATTTTTTTCCTGCAAAAATCCAAAAGTCCCAATTAATTCGAGTCCAACTGATAACAATTGCAATCAACAAAAACAACATACACGGCTGAAACAACACAGGAAGAACACGCAGCACAGCACACACCCCTCCACCCCTCCGGTCATCTTGCCGGAAATTTAAAACGGCGGCAACCGGAGCGGCGTGGGGTGGCACACGGACCAGAAACACACACATATGTACCCACATGTATATATATATGTATCAACGGAATTTAAAACGAAACAACTACTGGAACCAATTGGAAAATACCGCGGCGGCGGAGAAGGGGAATCCGGCGACGGGAAAGAAAGAAGAAACCGGATGAAACGGGATAAAGAAAGTCCTGCAGGGAAGAGATTCATAAAAAAAAGAAAAAAAAAGAGAGAGATGTAGAGACGAGAGAAAGAGAGATTGAGAGGGTAGCAGAGAGAGAGTGGAAAGATTAGGAAGAGAGAGAGAGGGGAGAGATAACCCGAGAGAGAGAGATTGGAAGGATGAGAGAGATGAGGGTTGTAATTATCCTTTATGTTAATCATTTTTAGTATAATTTCTGAATTCGTAACGGAATATAACAATTTAACGATCCATTTACGAGTAACATAACTCGAAAAATTTCCAAATTACCTTTTAAAATTTATCGAAGTAATTAAAAATTTAATAAATAAAATTTTCATAATTCTTTGAAACATTTTTAATGATGCGTAACGTACCCGCATTTATTGATTATACGAATAAATGTGTGGGTGAATAAAAGCCAGAAAATTGTCAGAATCATTTTAAAATGCTTAAAATATTTGAAAGTTAATAAAATAAAATTTTCATGATTTTTGCAGCATTCTGGAATTAAATATTGATTTTATAATTAAATGGGGTCAGGAAATCATTTTAAATTAAATTAAATTCATACAACTCGATAATTAATTATGACATTAATCTTCGCGTCCAACAAATCACAAACAATTAATACTACACATCACATAGCTGACCGAATCATCACACATTGGATTTATTTAATAATTTGATAATTACATATACCTTTTGGATCTGAAAATAGGTTACTAAGTCGCTAAGTAACTGAAAAGACGATACGATTTTAATATCAAAATTGGACAATTATCAAAACAGAGCTTCCTATAAAATACTTTATACGAAATTAAAGTGATAATGTCTCGCCTTTTGAGAATATAAATTCTTATCGATATATGAAATGATTTGCGTATCGAAAATTTCATACCGGTACTCCTACAGGTCAAATCGTAACCCGGATCGAAAAAGTCAAAACACGGAAAATGTCCGGAATTACCAGATTAGGTTAGAAAGGAGTTTTCGGAAGAGTTTCGGGTTATAAAAACGTAAAAACGGTTGAAGTCGGCTGATTCCCGGCTTTATAAAATAATTTTGTAATTATTCAGAAAATAATTAATAATTTCATAAATTATTATAAAATCATCTAACATTCCAAAAATTACCAGAAAAATACCTTAATTATCTATATTTTATTCTGGACATATTAAAATTAACATACTCACATTTTATTACATACAAACATCCAAATATTATTATCAAACACCAGATAATTCACCAAAAATTCATATAATATTCACATAATAATCATATATTGATATAAATAATTATACGATATTTCCCAGATGTTACATCCTTCCCCCTTAAAAGGATTCTGTCCTCAGAATCACGCTAAGGAATAATACTATTATTTTTCAAGTATATAACTTTCATTTCCTCAGGTTAATCTCTCAACCTCATAATTTTTTTTTCATAACTTTAACGTATAATACCAATCTTTCCTTTATAGCCTCTTGCTAACATCATATTTTATTTATTGCTTGCATAACTCAATTCAACTCTCCATCTCCTATATATACTGGAGCTAACCTACTCCTTCCGAATATCTACAGATAAACGCCTTATGAATGCGCTGTATGGGTAATGGTGAAGCCAACTCACTTCTACTTATCATGTCTATTTACTACTTAGGAGGAACAACATAACACATCTTAATTCTCTTTTTCTTTCTAATTCTAGTAACTCG
Source organism: Apium graveolens (assembly GCF_009905375.1). NCBI lineage: Eukaryota > Viridiplantae > Streptophyta > Magnoliopsida > Apiales > Apiaceae > Apium > Apium graveolens. The sequence continues at coordinate 128,648,657 of NC_133647.1, forward strand.
TGCCTACATGCATTTCCAATTGTTACTCGGTGTTGAATCTCGTCCTCATATGTTTCTTCGTTCAATTAATCTAATTTGTAATCACTTCCTATCGCACTGGAGGTAACCGTTCCTGTAATCTTCTTCTTCATTTGTAAATGATGCACGGGAACCAGGGCGCATTGGCTTTCTGACGTTAACTATGATATTCCCCAAGTACCTTTCCTATAATTCCTCGGTCTCATTATTTTAATACCAATTTAGCGGTCTTTCACTGACATTAAATCTGTCAGTTACTCACATAACCTAAATCACCCTTCATTTTTATACGTAGGGAACTAAATTACCTTTCTCAGCTATATATATTTAAATATCTTATGAACTCGTTATGCCTATAACAAAAGGGTCAGCTCATTCATAACCGTTCTATCTATCTCATTGTCTTGATGGACTAACTTGAGTTATACCAACCTGATTTTCTTTCTAATTTTAACAATTTGCGATTATGCACCTTCTATTTTCCTGACTGTTCAACTTTACTTCTCGCGTCTCCTTCTGTTTAGTTAATCTGGCCTATAATTGTTTTTAATCGTATTCGAGAACCTTTAGTTGGTTTCTTGTACTTTCACTCCGTATCCGCCTGATATACTAAACTTATGGCGTTTAATGCTTCGAAATGTTTTGAATATATTAAAACTAACAATTAAAAAGGCAATCTCGACCATCGCATTTAACTCACCATTTTGTAGTATTTTTCAATTCCTTTTAAATATTAACAAGTAGATTCATCAAGTGAAATCTTTTACTCTTTAAATATAATATTAATTTGGAATAGAATGAACCATAACTTTATTCAAAACCGAACTCCTGGTACTAATACTAATTTTATTGTCATATTAAATTAGATATAAATATGAACTTTGATGCTAACAACGTTCCATACTGAAGTCAACACCAATCATCTATATTAATACCACCTTTGATATTTAACAACAAAATAAGTATCAGTATATTCCAGAAGTCGGATCAAACCTGCTCTCAATTTCTAACTTTTCCTATCCCTTTATTCATTCCCCTGCTTACATGCATTCTTGGGAACGAACTCCTATTTTCAACTATCGACGTTCCATCTCATTCTCCTAATAATTCTGGCACAACCAACGTTCCCAACTTGCATATTTTCTGGATTATTTTATAAAATTTCTTTATCATCCTTTTGATTTCACTTCTTGTCTTGATTAGTTCTTCGTTCTCATTATTCATTATCTTGTTCATACATAACGAATTTCTTTTTCTTAGTAATATTACTTTGTTTATTATTGGATAGGTCATTTCTGGAGTTCACACTGGAATGAAGGCTTTTATTTGTACTATTTAAATTTTTACTAACAGAGTTATCGAATTTCTTTGGTAGCTATTTCCTTAGCCTTGCTTAAATTATCGCAGTTCGCGTATTTGACTTTCCCTCAATTGATCAGCATTTCTTCTTCCCAAATTCCCATGAATACTTTGTTAGTGTACCTTAGATACTTAGATTTACGAGCTTTCGAAAAAAAATTTATTCAATCGCCATTCGATATGGTTATACTTTCCGGTCCTTCCGGGAATGCTATTTTAGATAATAGAACCTCTTTGCTTTATCTTGAACCTTCAGTTTTAAATACTCTGCTTACTGACATATACCAATTACTTTCTGTTCCTCTTGTTTATCGAAAAGAGCATATTTATTTAGATAAAGTCTCACACATGTCCGTGGTAACATCATGCTAATTCTATTAACTTTGATTCCTGTTAACACCATCGATTCCTTTAACTTACCAATCATTTGGAGTACAACTGGGAGTGAGAACACCCTCCTTTATTCTTACACGTAGGGTAATTTCTAAAAATTTGGGCAGCACCTCCCCTATACCATTGACTACCAGTCGGACTTGAGCCGACACCATCAATCTTCCAAATCATCTACAATCACATCCATCCATTTTCATTAACCAAATTCATTCATCCACCATAATTCAAACTATATCCTTTTGATTAGTATAAGTATGGTTAATTGGCATAACATATATATATGAAATGAGATTTAAGGTTGTAAATCAACAAAGATTAATATAACCACTTTCTTCCTAGTTCTTTCAGAATGTTACAAAATTTTACCATTAAGCTTTAAAATTTATCTCGTGTCTCAAAATTTTATTTCGCGAGTATTTTAACTTATTTATTGTCATTACTAATTGTGTATAGAAAAATTATACCGCATCATTTAATTGGTCACACCAATCATTTATTGTTGACGATACGCATTTGATTTTGATTTTTTTTTTTTAACTATTTCGTTTATCTTTCAATAACCACGCACGGTTTTTATTACTATCGTCGCAATTTGGTAGAACCTTAATCGTTATATCGTTATTTCTTAAAAGGTTTCATCATCGAATCACCATTACTTCATCTCTACTTATGGTTCTGCATCAAACTTTCGTCACTGATGAGATCCTCGTAACATGAACCACTGCCTGACTTGATGTCTTTGCCACGTCCATATTTGCCAGTGCATCTATTTTCCTTGCTCGCAGATGTCCATTATTTATTGAATTGCAGTCGTATCTATGTTAGTTGTATAATTCTACGTATTATACTATTTCATTTCTTTTGAAATCGTCAGAGAACAGACTCTACGCAAAAGGAGAGTTTGTGAATATGATTTTGATTGAAAATTGAATAAGAAATAACAATGCCACAGATAATTGGGAGAACTGGTAAATCAGAAAATTGAAAGAAGAAAAAATGAGTGAAGAATGAGACAACCATATTCGTACTCAAGATGGCTAGTCTTTCATACTATATGGCATGCAACACATGATTAGGTGGCGTCCCACCCGACTCTTCATCATTTCGACAAAGCGTCACATCACAACACTGCTTGTCTCCATCAGAAATTAGTGATTTTAGGAGAGAAACAATTCAGAAGGAATACAACACATATGATTTATCCACATAAGAAACTTTATACGTATCCAAGAATCAAGAAGAATATATGCTATCAAGTTAAGAAGAGGAATTTCGATGTTGATCACCTTCCACGCTTCACCTACGTATGCCTTCAGAAACCAATCAGATGAGAGATTCATAATTTAGGTCACATTATATCTTCGAAATGTCGTCTGAAAATGCCTCCATATTAAATGCTTTAATGATTTGATCGTAATCGCGTTCCTACGAAATTTATAATTTATTACTTCTGATTTCCTTCAGTCATCCGTTGTCCGCTCAAATTACGCATCTTTTAACAATTTCATGAATTGAAGAAATAATGTTTTAACAAGTTAATTTAATCATTAGTATTAAACAAAATTTATGTTCATTTTTCACGAAAAGTTTAAACTTTCTTCTCACTAGTGGGTCTATTTGGTCTTCCAGATTAATAACACTAAGTCTACTTCTTTTCTTCTTTTTAGGTCATTTTCTGTTTATAATAACAAGAACATAAATAGTAATTCGACAACCAAATTGTAAAACTCATTTAATACCAAAATTCTTCTGAAAGCTGATTAAGAAAATCTTTTCTGCAATCTCATTTTAAAGTTTTGGAAATCAAATATTTGGTCGTTATCACTATATAAGTTACCTGCTATTTTCCTGATTTACCAATGAAATGTCAAACTAAAATAATGCCCATATAAGGGTCTCTCCACTTTGGTACCTCTTCCACTTTTCCTTGGATTCTGCTCGCCTTTATTAGTCGCAGAAACTTCATTCGTCGTCGTAAATCATTGAATTCGCAATTCTATCGCAACGCTGACATTTAGTATTATCTTTGACATTCCTGTCGTCTTCCTTGATGTTATGCTCACAACCACGCATGTGATTCGATGTTCTTTCTGTAGATAAGGGCGCATCTTCTTGCTATTCGTATATATACCTAGTAAGGTAAATATTGTTCCATGCGCAGCTTCCGATAAGTGATAAGAATCTTCTCGCAACGGTGGTGCCTTCGAAACGCGCAATGTTGGTTCTTCATCAGCTTCCATCAACTGTTTACCTTCGGCGTGGAGCTCGTCTTACTACCTAATTCTAAGTTAAATCGTACTAAAACTCACGAAGTTCTCACAAGACTCAATCGCATTTTCCTTAAAATCACATGAAAGTAGGGTAACCTACCCAGTCTCCGTAGATCTGTCGATTTCTCATTACTATAGAATCTGAGAACTCAATATACCTATAATGTTGTGATATTCGCCTTACACTTTCTCAGCAATCCTATCTTACCATCTCCTTATTGGATCTGCTAACCCTAATTCGTACTCAACTCAATTTATCCTGAATATGCCTAGGATCTTTCCTATCTTGTACGGCCTATCATTCCTATCTTTACTCTCATCTATTCTTATTTCAGTGACCAATAACCTGTAGCTCTGATACCAAACTGTAACACCCCAAATCCGGGGTCAAGATTTGGTGTCACTAAACAATCCTTACATAGAATAAAGAAATAAATAAATAAATAAATAACCCCTTGAATCCGGATCGTTTACAGGTTATGGTATGAAACAAGAATCTAATCTTCTACAACTTACAACATCTAATATACAATTGTAAATACCTCTGAACTAATGCTCGAATCATATTCTTCTAACTTCTTCAACCTCTCGCAGCGGAGATTTCTCGAACTTCTGCTGTCTATCTAAGCTATTCATTTGTATCCTTATCTGTTTCTGGAAGAAATAAGAATTGACAAAGCAAGAGTGAGCCAAAAATGCCCAGCAAGTATATAATTTGAGTCTTAAACATTAATTTCAAAGAAAACTTTCAGACAAAATTTCGGAAATATTTTGAAGAGCGAAACACGAAATCATTTAAAGGATATACTTTATCAACTTAAAATCAATTTGATTTGCATTGCTATAAATCACATAGGACATAATGACATTTTTGTCAGAGCTTTTAGAGATCGCGTGTTTTCAAAATAGCTTCTGGTATCATTTCATAATTGAGCAATGGATGCAATAACTATTCATAAAACGACGTTCAAGAAATTCCTAACTATTCAGTATCCATCATTATCGACTAAGTTTCCATAGACTTAGCCTGCTAAACCAGCCTGATAAGGACGGGTTGAATAATTAAGAAGATCTCAATTCATTCGAGATCCTAACTATCACTGAGCAACTAATGCTGCAGCAACAATCTGAACCTCGAATATATTTAGAAACATTGTAATTTCCCAAAACTGAGTGCTAAGAAAGAATAACCTTAACCCATAATCACATTTTATTTCAAGAGGGAATGCCATTAATGGCGATCAACAACAAATTGGACTGAACACTAGAAACCAACATATGCACTATAACCTGCTGATCAGTCAGGAGATAGTGCGGATCTATACCCAACTGCATAGACCCAACCAACATATGGGGCACCCAGGCAACTATGGCCTAAAGGGTCTAGTCCATCTCCGGCCCATAGGATCCAGCTCATCACTGGTCCTCATAATAATCGTCCAGCCCGTAGAGTATTTTGATATCAAATCATTCTGATTTCAAAACATCCCAAATTAGGGTTCGCAAATAACCCGAACGAATGGGTATTTGTGAAAGAGAGCAATCGAATTATAGGAACAATAATGAAAAGAACTGGCATAATAAGAGTAATTGCAGCGAAATATAAAACAGTTAACTATTCTGAACTTAGAATAGGAGCGAATAAATATTTGCAGTATTTAAGGAGAAAGGTTAGGAATACTTGCAGTATTTAAAAGAAACTCACGAATACTTGCATAAACAGAATTATTTAATTCAACGATATGTTTATCAATTCTAACCTGAGAATAGGGAAAGCAATACTTGCATGATAAAATTTAAAATAAATATCACTTGAACAATAAGTGATGATAGAGATACTTGCCTCAATAAGCTTTAACCGCTATTGACTTTGGTTTGACTTGAACATTAGGCTTTATCGTCAAACTACTATCTTATTTTGGATACGATCCCAACATCCAGACTCTTCGGTTGGAACTTCGTTGATCTCAACGTCTAGTCACTAGATCGTTCCTAGTCCGATGTCACGTCTAGGTCTTCCGTCTAAAACCTACAGGGTTGAAATACCCTAATTCAGATAATCACTTAAGCTTAACATTAAACCAATATCCTATTCTACCCATTCGATTTCATAACTGAATCCATATTTATATGTATTATCGAAATACACATAGCAGTTATGGTTCACATTTTCGAAATTCGGTTCGGTATTCATTTTTTTTTTAGAAAATACGTATACTCATCGTTTTCAAAAACAGGGTAATTGATTATTTATAAATTATCTTGTCTCAATCGCAGTCCAGTTCATATAATATAATTGTATATGATTATTCGACATCTCCGATAATTATAGGTTACATTCCCGATATTTCGGAATTAATTTCCCGAAAATCGGGCAGCGTCTCCTTTGTTTATCGGCCTACCCGTCGAAATCAAATCGACGTCAAATCACAACAACAGCCACACCATAATTCAATCCACAATCCAATTACCAAGTCCCAAACTCCGATTCGCTTAATTATTATTACTATTCGTGTTCTGCATTTTTATTCGTATTTTTATTTTATTCGCATTTTTGTTTCGCAACTAATTTACCAACTATTTTTATTTAATTAATAACGTAGGACTCAGATTAAAATCATCACGGTCCACCGTCGGCTCGCCGAAGCTCATCGCCGACGGCGATAAAATTCGCGGATTTCCGTTTATTACGGACATCCGACACGAATTCCATCGATTAATTATTATAATAATTTCCCGCACGGATAAATTTATTTCACAAAACATCAGTCAATTATTTTATTTAATTTTTTTCCTGCAAAAATCCAAAAGTCCCAATTAATTCGAGTCCAACTGATAACAATTGCAATCAACAAAAACAACATACACGGCTGAAACAACATAGGAAGAACATGCAGCACAGCACACACCCCTCCACCCCTCCGGTCATCTTGCCGGAAATTTAAAACGGCGACAACCGGAGCGGCGTGGGGTGGCACACGGACCAGAAACACACACATATGTACCCACATGTATATATATATGTATCAACGGAATTTAAAACGAAACAACTACTGGAACCAATTGGAAAATACCGCGGCGGCGGAGAAGGGGAATCCGGCGACGGGAAAGAAAGAAGAAACCGGATGAAACGGGATAAAGAAAGTCCTGCAGGGAAGAGATTCATAAAAAAAAAGAAAAAAAAAGAGAGAGATGTAGAGACGAGAGAAAGAGAGATTGAGAGGGTAGCAGAGAGAGAGTGGAAAGATTAGGAAGAGAGAGAGAGAGGGGAGAGATAACCCGAGAGAGAGAGATTGGAAGGATGAGAGAGATGAGGGTTGTAATTATCCTTTATGTTAATCATTTTTAGTATAATTTCTGAATTCGTAACGGAATATAACAATTTAACGATCCATTTACGAGTAACATAACTCGAAAAATTTCCAAATTACCTTTTAAAATTTATCGAAGTAATTAAAAATTTAATAAATAAAATTTTCATAATTCTTTGAAACATTTTTAATGATGCGTAACGTACCCGCATTTATTGATTATACGAATAAATGTGTGGGTGAATAAAAGCCAGAAAATTGTCAGAATCATTTTAAAATGCTTAAAATATTTGAAAGTTAATAAAATAAAATTTTCATGATTTTTGCAGCATTCTGGAATTAAATATTGATTTTATAATTAAATGGGGTCAGGAAATCATTTTAAATTAAATTAAATTCATACAACTTGATAATTAATTATGACATTAATCTTCGCGTCCAACAAATCACAAACAATTAATACTACACATCACATAGCTGACCGAATCATCACACATTGGATTTATTTAATAATTTGATAATTACATTTACCTTTTGGATCTGAAAATAGGTTACTAAGTCGCTAAGTAACTGAAAAGACGATACGATTTTAATATCAAAATTGGACAATTATCAAAACAGAGCTTCCTATAAAATACTTTATACGAAATTAAAGTGATAATGTCTCGCCTTTTGAGAATATAAATTCTTATCGATATATGAAATGATTTGCGTATCGAAAATTTCATACCGGTACTCCTACAGGTCAAATCGTAACCCGGATCGAAAAAGTCAAAACACGGAAAATGTCCGGAATTACCAGATTAGGTTAGAAAGGAGTTTCCGGAAGAGTTTCGGGTTATAAAAACGTAAAAACGGTTGAAGTCGGCTGATTCCCGGCTTTATAAAATAATTTTGTAATTATTCAGAAAATAATTAATAATTTCATAAATTATTATAAAATCATCTAACATTCCAAAAATTACCAGAAAAATACCTTAATTATCTATATTTTATTCTGGACATATTAAAATTAACATACTCACATTTTATTACATACAAACATCCAAATATTATTATCAAACACCAGATAATTCACCAAAAATTCATATAATATTCACATAATAATCATATATTGATATAAATAATTATACGATATTTCCCAGATGTTATAGTACTCCTGAAGGGGAGCTATCTAAATCCTCTCCAATTTAATTGGAGGTTCCTCATGTAGGAACAACTCCCCTCAAAACCCTAGCAGAAATTACCTTGGCAGTTGATGCTAGGAGTACAATTGCCAATGATCCTGTCATATGGGATGCAAGTATAGCACATTCAGGTGCTATAGTGTATTGCAAGACACACAAGGGTTTGAGACTGGTGCACATGGCAGTAACCCAGTCAAATCCCCTCCAATTCAGTTGGAGGTTCCCACACCTAGTGAGGAACAACAACTAGCCATAACCATAGAGCAATCTATGAGTAAAACTATGACTCCAGTCACAGGTATTTCTGAATCATCTACCTCATAACCTCAACAACCTCACATTCTCTCTAAGTGGCTGTAAGAATCTGGCTCTCAACCAATTTCTGTAGATGATCTACTAGTAGCTTAGATTTCTGGACTAGACAACATATCTCAACATCTACTCACTTCTGAAATGAGCAATCAAGACTATCAGGCCATCACGCTCACCTATAATGAAGATGTTGAAAAACAGAAGGAGAATATTATGAATGATGAAGAACAGGATGGTAATGTGGATGCATGGATATCCCAAGATTTTATGTTGAAGATGGATCAAGTCTTGGACAGATTCAGGGAAGAGTATGTTGCAATCCTTGGAAGAAATGCAAAGGCCTTGACTCCACAAGAAGTGTATGATGCAGTCACAGAAGTGCACAAAGCTCAGCTCAAGGCTTTTCACCTTTTTGGTAAAGCTCTTAAATCCAAAATGACTGGTCATGAGGATAAAATTAGGAAGCGGATGAAGGATAAGATGGATGAAATTATACCATCTCAAGTACAGATCACCTGAAAGTTCAAACATTTTGATGATCAGATGTCAAGGATGGATCTTACTACACTAGAGAAGGATGTCAAAAATCTCAAATAATCTTTCATCAATCTTTATACAGTGGTCCAGCAGCAAATCACTCATTCTAATGACACTAAGGTCAAGCTGGATCAACTTTACCAGAGCTGATTGAGCCATCAACTTTGCTAATGGAAGGTATCAAACAGGCTATAGAAGAAAACTTTGGCACATCTAGCACCTCTTATCATCCTGGATCTATTTCAACAAATTTGCAAATGCAGTCTCTACATACTCAAGTCTCAGCACTGCAAGACTCCAACTCTTCTCTCACTGCACAAGTTCAAGCCCTGACATCTCTTGTCAAAAGCCAAAAAACAGACATCCAGACCCTGGTGGACTCTCATAAGCATTTTCAAATACAGAATTCTATAGCTTTGGGAGTCATCATGGGCAAACTCAACATACCTCTACCTTCTCTACCTGAATAGGTAAGGCGTGAAATACCTACTCCCCTCCTTATACCTGCCAACAAGACTAAGGGGGAGATAGGGGCTAGGCTGGCTCAATCAAGGTCATCTCAACAACAACCCCAGGGTGCTGAAAAGAAATTAAATAAAGAAGTAGATCTTAAGATAGAGAGACTTATTAGGGCTGCTGAAGGACCTAGTCTGAGCAGAGAATTTGATAACCTACTCAAGGCCCTGAAAGCTTCTCTCAATAACAATCACTTCACATACAAAACCCCCTGGATAAGACAATTAATTTCATAAGAGTGATCCTGGTCAAACAGGACAACTTTTGCAAAAGAAGATAGTGATCAATGCAAATGACTCAGGGACAGACAGATGTATGCATGTGTCCCTCAATTACCTTGTCTCAAGGAGGGCATCTGATTTGGATATCTTCATCAACAAAGTCAAAATTATAACTCATGAAGATACCTTTATATTAATTTAATATCTACAGCCAAGCAAGGGTATAACATACATCTGTCCGAACACCAAAAACTTCAAACATTTTCAGATCCCTAAGCAGTGTGTCATGAGCAACAAGTAGCTTATCATGATCCAAGAAACTGGCTTATAAATTAAGAAGACAAGAACTTTGATGACATGAAGATGATAAAGATATTGGGGAGATACTTGAATAATGCAGAAGCCAACGTGCCCAAAACTCAAATGAACAAGGATGATTTGGATGACGATGAGCAGAAGAAAGATGATCAAAATCCTTCTGGATCAAATCAAAGTCAATCTAGTAAGCCATCTGGCAGCAAGGTGAAAGAGATATGTCCTAAGTCCAATGTATTAAGATTTAGGAATAACTTTTATGTAATCTGTTTTGATTTCATTGATATTAATAAAAGACTTGTTTTGTTTTTATTGTGGGCTCTATCTATTTAAATGTTTAAATAAGATATACCACAGTTTAGAGTAAAGATTTTTATGGATTGTGATGAGATCATAATAATGAGACCTAAAAGATGATAACTCTAAACTTAAATAGTTTCTGGTCGTAGGATTACTAACTGGTAATTTATAATCCGCAAAGATCGGTACATACTATGCTTGCTTCATTATGAAGGATGTCTATTCTCATAGACATTTGTGTGGTGACACTATAGCTAATATGTAGGTGTTTATTATAGAATAAGTTCACTGAACATGACTCACACAGTTGAACAACTGATGGAGTTCACTCACGTGTCAGCAGTTGTTCACATAGTGATAGTTGTACAAGTATCCTTAGACTTGAGGTCATCATAGTCATCTTGTGTACACTGAACTATGCTTTGGTTTAGTTCTTAGTCTCAAGGGACAATTATAAGGGCTCTACTGGGTATAGGAATTTGTACACGAAGATAGTGTATGATCAATAAAGGATCTACCCCTTCTAGTGAAGGAAGAGAATGTTCAATGCTGATCCACTTATGCTAGTTCAGGAATCTCTGGCCAGAGTGAATGAAATTAGAAAGGAGTTTCTCATTTTCATTAAATAGAACTAAGCATAGTGAATGGGAAAGCAAGTGATTAAATAAGATAGGCTTGACACAAGTTCCATGCCTTGTATTTAATCGTGACATTACAAGGTAGAAGGAATTGATTGTACGGTAACTACTCACTGAATAGGTTCTTGGTATTCTAAGCAGTGAATTCGTATTATCCGGATAGTCGCGATATGCTGAGAAGTATCCATGACGATGTAGAATAAATATGATTAATTAATTAATCATATTTAATGAATTAGAGAATTTATATAAATAATGATAAAATAGTTTTATTATTATTTATTTCTACTACCGGCTTAATATAAGAATGATTTAATGGTGGAGGAATTAATTAATAATGGCTGATAATTATTTATTTATGAAATAAGTAATTAATTGGCAAATTTAATAATTGATTAAATGAGATTTAATTGATTATAAATTAATTAAGAAAAGGTTCTTAATATTATTAATTAAGAATTTGATTTCTGGAAATTAAATCAAGTGAGAGAATTAATTCTAAAGAGTTTAGAAAAAGGATTAATAATTAAAAGGTGTTTTAATTATTAGTGAGAATAATAAAGGGTTAATAATAATAATATTTTATGGGAAAATTTTCAGCTAAAAATTTTGCCTATAAATATACTATTATAGACCCTATTTTTGTCTCAACCAAAAAGATTTACAAAACCCTAATTCTCTCCATCTCCTCCTCCTTCATTACATCGTTTTCTTGGTGGATACCGGTGGAGTGCTTCACACTTGAGGAGCAGCTGTTAAGGATCTCTGTTCATCGTTTTTGGATCGCCATTAAAGACCTCCATCTTTCCATTAACGTAAAGCTTCTTAAGGTAAACATACTGAACTACGAATTAAATATTATTTTTCGCATGGATCCTGCGGAGGGTTTCGTTTTTTTTTAAGATTTAAATTTACGTTTTCGCTGCGTTTATGTGCTAAAAACCCTTCAATGGCATCAGAGCTACTTGTGAAAAGTTTTTAATTCATTTATGTATTTAACTGTTCTCGATATATGAGCATGTACGTGATTCGCCATGATTTGATGTTGATATAATATGCTTATATATGTATGGTTTTGAATATATGATATTCATGTGAGTTATATAATCATAAGATGATTATGTAATCTGTATATATAATGATATATACATGATTTATGTTTGTTCTAATTATGAGAATCATATTAGATACGGATTCTGAATTGACTACGGCAGATTTGCTGAAACTGGTTCTGGTGTCCGATTTACACAAACGAATACCCTATTCCATAGGTAAACGAGCGTCTGAACAAAACTGATAGCTAAAGCTATTAACGACTCATCTGTAAGGCATTTGACGTCGTTTACTGCATGTAAATAGTAATTCTTGTTTTTTTGATTTGATTCTGATTTTTTTAATTTTTGTCATATTTTATTTTTATGATTAGATCATGGATAATATGATATGTTAAGATCAGATTATGTGTTTTAACATGCTTTTATATGTTGTATGAGCATGGTGGATGGTTATGGCCTTTCGACCTTAGTGTAATGGTTTTGGTTTTGGTTTTAAATACGACTTGCATAACGTCAATCTTTGTAATCATAAATCTCGAATGTAACTCGAGTTATTTTTGTAAGTTCATTAGATTAGTTTTACTTTCAATCATGTAATATAATTGAAGACTCAAGAAGGCTATCCAATGGAGGTGATACAAAGAAGAAGACGAGGCATACAAGAAGTCTAAACAAAGAAGAAGACTTATGTAATAAGTAGTTGTATTTATTTCCATCACCATATTAGATTGACCTTGATCTTTATCATGAGCTTGATAAAGATCACATAGGATGGGGCCATAACCAAACACATTTACTTTATTACACTTTACATTACCTTGTTTATTTAATTTTATATATGAGATATATGCCTATGTTTACCATGCGATTGTAATATCCGGGATATATCGTGTAATTAATACTTTCTATTATATTATTATTATGTGTGTTCAGTATATATTCTATGAGCTAATTGTTAAGTGTTATCTGTACTTGAATATTCAAAAATAATATTAATTGAGTATTTTAATTTTTATATATCTAAAATAAAATATAGATAATTGTCATATCTTCCTAATTATTTTTATATTGGTTTATGGATTTATAAGAATCATATGAAATTTCTAAAATCTTTTTCCGGGTAATTAAAATCTATTTTATAAAAACGGGAACCAACCGACGTCAACCGTTGTTACGTTTTTGGAACCCGAAACTCTTTCGAGAACTCCTTCCTAACCTAATTGTAATATTCCGAGCATATTCCATGTTTCGACTTTTTCGATCCGGCGTACGGTTTGTCCTGCGCGGGTCCCGGTGCAACATTTTCGATACAATATTTGTTTCGGTAAATCAATAAAACCCGTACTTTCGATAAACGGGAGCTTTTTATTAAATTATCACAATTATCACTTCGTAATACGTGTAACCAGGCGCTGAGACCAAGACCGCAGTACAAATTGTACTGATTTGGATAATTATCCCGAAAACCGATAACGTTTGGATCAGTTTTTACAAATAAACGTACCGTTTTATATCCGGAATGATCCAACGGGATCCTAATTTTCCGTAATTATAAATAGCCTTTTACCGTATTTTATTTCGTATCAAAATCATTTGCAGACAGATAATTATATAATTTTCAGAGAAAAACCCTAATTTATTAAAACTGTTCTAAGAATCAAACAAGCATTTGGAGGTGTTATTGAATTCGGTTTGGAAAGCTCGAGTAACCAATCTGAAGGTCTTGAAGAGCTCTACCAGATTCTGTAATCCATACACCTGCAGAAATCAAGGTTATTTTTCTAAAAATTTATTTATTTTCGAATTTATTTTATTAAAAATATGAATTTTTGTTCGGATGTTTGTTTGTTTGATTTGATGATTGCATGTTGTAGAGCTTGTTTTCCTGATTATTTTCATATGTCATACGTCTGATTTGGAGTTCAATAACATGTTCAAATTTGAGTTTGATTTTCGAATTTTAAAATTAGGGTTTATAACCCGTATGAATGTTCTTAATTGAAATTTGGGGGTTTCTTATTCTGTGATAGATTGATGTTGTGTTATAGTGGGTTGTGTTCTCTGTGAAATTTGCAATCTAGTCATATAAGTTTCATGAACCAACGAGGTCTGTAGAGAAGGGAGTTGTGTTTTGAAGTTTTCCGATGTTCGCCGAAAACTGGAAAATTTCACGGCCAAATTCCGGCCAACTCAGGGATTGTTATGATGAATTGATTGCATGGTTGTGTTCCTGGTAACCTGTAGATGTGATCTGGAGGTGTTGGTGGGGTGAGGACGCCGGGAACGTGTTCTCCGGCCATCCCCGACTTTTTCCGGCGACTGGACTGCAAAATTGCAGTTTGGTCCCTGCAGTTTTGAAAACGATGCAGTTTGGTCCCTCTAGTTTCCAGACTTTGCAAAAAATTGGATTTCTGTTTTAAAATTGTTTAAAAATCATATTTCCTATTTATTTTTATTATAAAAATTCGTTTTTAATTTCTGAAAATTCTAAAAATTATTATTTTAATTCTGAAAATTATTTTTAATTCACAAATAAATCTAAATTAATTAGTTAATTAATTCCAGTTAATTTCTAATTGATTAATTGGCCAATTAATTTAAAAATTAATTGATTAATTAATTTAATTAATTATTAATTGATTTTAATTAATTATTTAATTAGATTTAATTATTTAAAAATGATTTAAAAATTCTTAAAAATAGTTTCGAGCTTTAAAATATTATTCTAAATTATTTCCAAGGCTCGATAATTATTCTAAAATTATTTCGGAGCCAGAATTGGCCAACCGAACCCTGTTTATTAACCCAAAATTGATCCAACGACCCGTTTTAATTCCGAAAAATGTTTTAAAAATCATTTTAAATACCAGAAAGCCTATTTATGACCCGAGACTTCTTTATAAATAATATATCATTGATTACGTGATGTATTATGTGCTATATGTGACTTTTTAATTGACTATCGGTCTATATATTCAGTGTTTACTTGATTATCGCATAACTTTCAATCCGTTAATCGGATTTGGGTAAAACGAAGGGTAGACAGAAGTAGGTGTTGAATAGAATTCCATGAGTAAATTATTGATAGATGTTTATGATATATGAGCAGAAGAGGCAAGACGTAGGAAAGGGAAACATATAGTTGAGGAGTAAGACGCTTGTGATTGGAAGCAAGTGCAGTGTAGTAAGCTAATATCAGGCAAGTGTTCTGAACTTTCTCGAGATATTGTAGTATTTGATAGTCAGATTGACATTGCAAGTGCTTTGAAGCACTGAAACCTAAACTCTGATTCTAGTTATTGTTCTTGAGCCATAAACCTTATTCTTTCTAGACCATTGATTGTTGTATACCTAAACACAAATCTCAAGTATACGATATTACTCCACAAATACATGTAAACAAAATCCCAAACACTGAACTGAATTACTTGTACATTCAATCATTGTATCCTATGCTTTGAAAGCCCAAATCTTTGAAACCCTGAAATGTTGATTCCTTTGTTATCCAATTCTTTCATTACCCAGCATCCAAGCTTTTAAATTGCCTTATTGATCCTTACAAGGATTGAAACCCTTTCATTGTTAAACATTTATTGTTGGTAATGATTTCGGTTATTGTTTATTATTGCATATTCTGTTATTATGTTAGAATTGGATTGTTTTTATAAAATTGTGGACCAGATTCATGGTCAGACCATATAATGGTCAAGTTAAGCCAATGTGTGCCTTGGATCCAGTAGTTAGAGCAATGTTGTGTGCCATGCCCGGGGTTAGTACGTGACTGATCAGCAGCCTAACCTTGGTTTTTAAATTAAAAGTATAGTATCCAATTTTAAATCATAATCCATTGTTCACTTGATATCATAATCATATTCACCTGATGATCATTATTCTCAGTTTTGTCATTGTGACTTGCTGAGCTAGTTAGCTCATTTGTGCGATGTTGTTTATATTCTTTCCAGTTAAAAAGGAACCAGTTGGTAGCCAGGATCCCCAGTCTAGCGCGAGAGCTAGGGGTTCAGGTTGAGAACGCTGAGATAGTAGGCTTCTTTTGGGGATAATTTAAATTTGTAAAAGTTGTAATAATGTTTAATACTCAGTTTGAGTTTGAAATAGTTGGGATTTGAACGGTTTGTAATATATTAGTGTGTTTGGCTTGTGTGCATACTTTAACCTGTTGCGGTCCGTGGTGGTTGGTAAGTAGGGTCACTGCATATATTATTATTATCTTTATTATTGTTATAAACAGGTTATAATTAAGGTGTGTGTGTGGACCCCAAACTTCTGACCCGGGTTTGGAGGGCGCCACAGGTTAGGTATCAGAGCTACAGGTTATAAGTCACTGACACAAGCCTAGGTTGACGGGAATGGGTAGAGGGATAGGATTAGAAGTAAGGTATAGGATGATAGAATGTCGAGAGGTTGAGTGTTATGGTATAATAGGTATTAGTATAGTTTGCGTCGTGGTACGAGATTCTTATATTACGATATGATTTCAGATAGCAGAGATGGTCGACTCTTTTATTCCCGTATCAGCTGATCACTCAGAGCCTTCAGTTGGAGCACCAGCATCGGATCCACGTCTTGTTATTCCACCAGCATTGGCTATTCTACCTCCACCGGTGTTGCAGCCCGTACCATTGCAGGCTATTCCACCTCCAGGCTATTCCACCTCCAGGCATGAGGCCACCTGTCAGAGGACCCCCACCAGCTGATTCAGATTCCACTGGGCATTCAGTAGCGAGTGCCCCATTCCAGTCTACATTGCCCCCAGTTCCTTATTACCGGTATGAGGCTCTTCTATTGGAGCGTGATTCCTTGTTGGCTCAGATTAGAGAGTTACAGCATATCATCAGGACTACAGATGTTGATCGTGGTGTGAGGGAGCTTCGAGAGGAGATTCATGTGACACGGAGGGTTCTTGAGGCTAGGCTACATGGAGCTACACTACTTGGCAGAGGCCCTGATGCACTGCTGGGCTGGGCTACTGAGGTGATGGAGGACTTTGAGAGGCTGGCAGGACCAGAGTTTCCTTGGAGCTGAGTTAGAGATTCTGAGATGGAGATGCTGAGCAGTGTCGTTATGATTATGTAGTATGGACAGTAGTGTGTAGTGTGTATCAGTAGACTTTTGAGTTGTATTTATAGACTAACGATGTTGACTAGTGAGTAGGTTATTGTACCCTTTTTGCTTTTACTTTCGAAGCGTCTTTACGCTTGTACTACCTAAAACTTTTGATCTATATATTAGTATCTTTTCTTTTCCAACACTGTCATTTACTTTATCGCACCTATTTTACTTTACCTTATTTATTGCACCAGTATACCCTGTGATACCATGTACCCTGTTTTCCATAACTGTTTATATTCTGTAAATAAGCATGCAATTTACTTA
Source organism: Apium graveolens (assembly GCF_009905375.1). Lineage (NCBI taxonomy): Eukaryota > Viridiplantae > Streptophyta > Magnoliopsida > Apiales > Apiaceae > Apium > Apium graveolens. Next base: position 128,666,483 of record NC_133647.1, read on the forward strand.
GTTACAACTGTTTTCAAAAAGAGATATTCCTGTTTTACAAAACTTTTCTTTTATACAAAGATTTGATTCAAAAGCTAAATAAATTGATTGATTCTTTACAGAAAATGCCTCCTAGAAGAAATACCCGCCCCAACACCCAGAATAAAGAAACCAATAACAACAACAATAACAACCAAGATGATACAAACCAAAATGTGAACCCAAGACCCATGGACCCAGCAATAGCCCAGATTCTTCAAATCTTGGCCCAACAAACAGTTCACCTGGCACAACAACAGCAGAGACAGACCAATCCCCAGGTAACTTTCAAAACTTTTCAGGCAGTAAACCCACCAAAATTCAAGGGTTTCTTAGAGCCAATTGAAGAAAATATGTGGTTAAAGGAAATAAAAAAGGCTTTTGCCTTGGTAAAGTGAAAGAGGAGCAGAAGGTTGAATTTGCAAGTTACTATCTGAAGAATGAGGCAACCTATTGGTGGGAGATGGTGAAGACATTGGAAATTACAGATGTTATTACTTGGGAAAGGTTTAAGGAATTGTTTTTAGAAATGTATTTTCCTCAGTTTGTTCGGGATCAAATGGAGCTGAAGTTTTTAGAATTAAAGTAAGGGAACATGTCGGTAACAGATTATGAGGGGAAGTTTGAGGAATTGTCAAGATATGTGCCGTCGTATGTTGATACTGATAGAAAGAAAGCTAAGAGATTCCAGCAAGGCTTGAAGCCATGGATCAGAGGGAATGTAGCTATTTTTGAATTGGATACCTATGTCGGGGTTGTACAGAAAGCTATGATCGCAGAGACAGAGAGTGAGATGTTCCAGAAAGAAAAGGAAAGTTGAGGGAAGTGAGGGTCAGTCACAAACAGGGAAGTTTCCAAATTTTAAGAAGGGCAAGTTTCAGCCAGAGAAAAATTTTAATTTCAGGAGACAAAATGCAGAAGACGGAGGCCAGGGCAACCGTCTAGCTAATGTGAATCAGCCGAATCAGTTAAGATTAACTTTTCCAGATTGTCAAGTATGTGGAAAGAAGCATGGAGGAGTTTGTAACAAGTTGAATGTGGTATGTTTTAAATGCAACCAGAAAGGGCACTACTCGAGGGAGTGTCAAAATCAGCCAGCAAGAGAGCCAGCAAATAAGGATCAGCCTATCCGGAATCCAGCAGTGAAGGTTCCAGTCATTGGATTTACATGCTTTAAATGTGGGAAGCCAGGACATATGGCCAGGGATTGCAAGACACCAGCCCCAGTCAGTAATGCATTAAGGATTATGGGATCTACCCCAACAGTGAATGAGACTCTGAGGGCTAGAGTTTTTGACATGTCGGTGAAGGATGCGATCCAGGATGCGGATGTCGTGGCAGGTACGCTTAATGTGAATTCTTTATGTGCCAAAGTGTTAATAGATTCGGGAGCAACTCGATCGTATGTTTCACAAGATTTTGTTAGTTAGTTAAATTGTCCAGTTGGGTATTTAAATGAAATAATGACTGTGGAATTAGCAAATCAAGAACGTGTAACTGTTAACCAAGTTTGTGGGAATTGTGAGATTGAGATTTCTGGTAGTAAGTTTTGTGTAGATTTATACCGTTTAAGTTAGGAGAATTTGATGTTATATTAGGAATGGATTGGTTATCTAAGCATGATGCTCAGATAGATTGTCGAAATAAGAAAGTAATGGTGAAAATGCCAGACGAAAGAATAGTAACGTTCAAGGGACAGAAGCAGGTAAAGAAGTTCTTAACGATGATTCAAGCCAAGAAGTTACTACGACAAGGATGTGAGCATTTTGTAGCATATGTGATCGACAGAAGTCAGGAGCCAGCAAAACTTGAAGATATTCCAGTTGTGAAGGAATTTCCAGACGTATTTCCCGACGAGTTACCAGGACTTCCTCCAAATAGAGAAATTGAATTTGTAATTGACTTAGCACCTGGAACCGAACCAGTATCCAAGGCCCCGTATAGAATGGCGCCCGTTGAGATGAAAGAGTTAGCAAAGCAATTACAAGAGCTGTTAGAAAAAGGAGTAATCAGACCCAGCGTATCCCCGTGGGGTGCACCGGTATTATTTGTCAAGAAGAAAGATGGAAGCATGAGACTGTGCATCGACTATAGAGAGCTCAACAAGTTGACAATCAAGAATAAGTATCCATTATCCAGAATTGATGATTTGTTTGACCAATTGAAGGGAGCCAAGTATTTCTCCAAAATGGATTTAAGATCGGGATATCATCAACTGAAAATCAAACCAGAAGATATACCAAAGACAGCTTTCAGAACAAGGTATGGACATTATGAATTTCTAGTAATGTCTTTTGGATTGACCAACGCCCCAACAGCGTTTATGGACCTGATGAACAGAATTTTCGAGGAATATTTGGACAAGTTCGTTATAGTATTTATAGACGATATTTTGATCTATTCAAAGACGGAGGAGGATCATGCGGAACATTTAAGGACAACTTTGGAGATTTTAAGGAAAAAGAAGTTATATGCTAAATTGTCGAAGTGTGAGTTTTGGCTACAGGAAGTTCAGTTCTTAGGACACATAGTCAGTAATGAAGGGATCAAAGTGGACCCGGCAAAGATCAAGGCAATTACGAATTGGGAAAGACCGAGAACACCCACTGAGGTAAGAAGTTTCTTGGGATTGGTAGGATATTATCGATGATTCGTTCAGAATTTCTGAAGAATTGCAACACCATTGACAAAGCTTACACGAAAGAATGAAAAGTTTATATGGAATGACAAGTGCGAAGAAAGTTTTCATGAATTGAAGTGGAGATTAATCACAACACCTGTTTTGTCACTTCCATACAATCAAGGGAATTTCGTAATTTATAGCGATGCTTCTTACAAAGGATTAGGATGTGTTCTTATGCAGCACGACAAGGTGATTGCGTATGCGTCAAGGTAATTAAAACCACACGAACATAAGTACCCTACTCATGATTTGGAGTTAGCAGCTATAGTTTTCGCTTTGAAGATTTGGAGACATTATTTGTATGGAGAAAAGTGTGAGATTTTCACGGATCATAAAAGTTTGAAATATATATTTACCTAGAAGGAACTTAATATGAGATAAAGGAGATGGTTAGAATTGATCAAGGATTATGATTGCTCGATTAATTATCATCCCGGTAAGGCGAACGTTGTAGCAGACCGTTAAGTCGGAAGGAAAGGTTAAATGTGTTATCCGTACCTGAAGAGATATATAAAGAATTTCAAAAAAATTGGAATTGGAGATTAGAATTTGCAAGCCCGAGGAAGCAAAAGTGTACGGTATGATTTTCCAACCGGAGTTATTGGAGAAAATAAAGAAATGCCAGAAAGAGGTAATGGATCAAGATATAAATAGTTTGGTAGGTGAGGAATTATGCACGCAACAAGATGATCAAGGTATTCTTAGGTTTTCTTCAAGAATTTGGATTCCACCAGTGACGGAGCTGAAAAATGAAATTTTACAAGAGGCACATAGTTCAAGATATTCCATCCATCCAGGGAGTACCAAAATGTACAGAGATTTAAAGAAGAATTATTGGTGGCCAGATATGAAGAGGGAAATTGCGGAATGGGTTAGTAAATGTTATACATGTCAGAGAGTTAAAGCAGAGCATCAGAGACCAAGCGGATTGCTACAGCCATTGGAGATTCCAGAGTGGAAGTGGGAACATATTACCATGGATTTCATAGTTGGATTACCAAGGACAAGGGCTAATCATGATGCCATTTGGGTTATAGTAGATAGACTTACCAAGTCAGCTCATTTTCTGCCTATAAATGAACGATTTTTGCTCGACAAGTTAGTTCATATGTACTTGAAAGAGATCATAGTTCGTCATGGAGTTCCAGTGTCTATTGTATCTGATCGAGATCCAAGATTTAATTCAAGATTTTGGAAGAGTTTTCAAGAATGTTTGGGAATAAGATTGAATATGAGTACAGCCTATCACCCCCAAACGGATGGCCAAAGTGAAAGAACAATCCAGACAATCGAGGACATGCTACGTGTTTGTGCTATTGATTTCAAAGGAAGTTGGGACGAGCATTTACCCCTGGTAGAGTTTGCCTATAACAACAGTTATCACGCCAGCATTGGGATGCCACCTTATGCAGCCCTTTATGGACGCAAATGTAGATCTCTAGTATATTGGGACGAAGTAGGAGAACGCAAAATACTCGGACCCGAATTGGTGCAGCAGACAAAGGAAGTTGTTGAAATTATCCAGAAAAGATTAATAGCCGCACAAGATCGTCAAAGGAAATATGCAGACCAGTCAAGAAAAGACATGGAATTTAAAGAAGGAAGCTTGGTATTGTTGAAAGTATCACCGTGGAAAGGACTAACAAGGTTTGGGAAGAAAGGGAAGCTAAACCCAAGATATATCGGACCTTTTGAAATCCTAAAGCGTATTGGCAAAGTAGCTTACGAGTTGGCGTTACCTCCGCACATGGAGCACATTCACAATGTTTTTCACATATCAATGCTTAAGAAATATAATCCAGACTCCAGGCATGTAATAGAATATGAGCCAATAGAACTTCAAGCAGATTTATCATATGTAGAGAGTCCGATAGAGATTCTAGAGGAAAGAGAGAAAGTATTGAGAAATAAAGTGGTAAAGTTAGTAAGAGTATTGTGGAGAAACCCAAAGGTTGAAGAGTCAACCTGGGAGTTAGAAAGTGATATGAGAGAAAAGTACCCTCATTTGTTTTCTTAGAGATTCTGAGGACAGAATCCTTTTAAGGGGGAAGGATGTAATATCCGGGATATATCGTGTAATTATTTTTGCTATTATATTATTATTATATGTGTTCAGTATATATTCTGTGAGCTAATTGTTAAGTGTTATCTGTACTTGAATATTCAAAAATAATATTAATTGAGTATTTTAATTTTTATATGTCCAAATTAAAATATAGATAATTGTCATATCTTCCTAATTATTTTTATGTTGGTTTATGGATTTATAAGAATCATATGAAATTTCTAAAATCTTTTTCCGGGTAATTAAAGTCTATTTTATAAAAACAGGAACCAACTGACGTCAACCGTTGTTACATTTTTGGAACCCGAAACTCTTTCGAGACCTCCTTCCTAACCTAATTGTAATATTCCGAGCATATTCCATGTTTCGGCTTTTTCGATCCGGCATACGGTTTGTCCTGTGCGGGTCCCGGCGCAACATTTTCGATACAATATTCGTTTCGGTAAATCAATAAAATCCGTACTTTTGATAAACGGGAGCTTTTTATTAAACTATCAGAATTATCACTTCGTAATACGTGTAACCAGGCGCTGAGACCAAGACCGCAGTACAAATTGTACTGATTTGGATAATTATCCCGAAAACTGATACCGTTTGGATCAGTTTTTATAAATAAACGTACCGTTTTATATCCGGAATGATCCAACGGGATCCTAATTTTCTGTAATTATAAATAGCCTTTTACCGTATTTTATTTCGTATCAAAATCATTTGCAGACAGATAATTATATAATTTTCAGAGAAAAACCCTAATTTCCTAAAACTGTTCTAAGAATCAAACAAGTATTTGGAGGTGTTATTGAATTCGGTTTGGAAAGCTCGAGTAACCAATCTGAAGGTCTTGAAGAGCTCTACCAGATTCTGTAATCCATACACCTGCAGAAATCAAGGTTATTTTTCTAAAAATTTATTTATTTTTGAATTTATTTTATTAAAAATATGAATTTTTGTTCGGATGATTGTTTGTTTGATTTGATGATTGCATGTTGTAGAGCTTATTTTCCTGATGATTTTCATATGTCATACGTCTGATTTGGAGTTCAATAACATGTTCAAATTTGAGTTTGATTTTCGAATTTTAAAATTAGGGTTTATAACCCGTATGAATGTTCTTAATTGAAATTTGGGGGTTTCTTATTCTGTGATAGATTGATGTTGTGTTATAGTGGGTTGTGTTCTCTGTGAAATTTGCAATCTAGTCGTATAAGTTTCATGAACCAACGAGGTCTGTAGAGAAGGGAGTTGTGTTTTGAAGTTTTCCGATGTTCGCCGGAAACTGAAAAATTTCACGCCCAAATTCCGGCCAACTCAGGGATTGTTAGGATGAATTGATTGCATGGTTGTGTTCCTGGTAACCTGTAGATGTGATCTGGAGGTGTTGGTGGGCTGAGGACACCGGGAACGTGTTCTCCAGCCATCCCCGACTTTTTCCGACGACTGGACTGTAAAATTGCAGTTTGGTCCCAGCAGTTTTGAAAAAGATGCAGTTTGGTCCCTGTAGTTTCCAGACTTTGCAAAAAATTGGATTTCTGTTTTAAAAATGTTTAAAAATCATATTTCCTATTTATTTTTATTATAAAAATTCATTTTTAATTTCTGAAAATTCTAAAAATTATTATTTTAATTCTGAAAATTATTTATAATTCACAAATAAATCTAAATTAATTAGTTAATTAATTCCAGTTAATTTCTAATTGATTAATTGGTCAATTAATTCGAAAATTAATTGATTAATTGATTTAATTAATTATTAATTGATTTTAATTAATTATTTAATTAGATTTAATTATTTAAAAATGATTTAAAAATTCTGAAAAATAGTTTTGAGCTTTAAAATATTATTCTAAATTATTTCCAAGGCTCGATAATTATTCTAAAATTATTTCGGAGCCAGAATTGGCCAACCGAACCCTGTTTATTAACCCAAAATTGATCCAACGACCCATTTTAATTCCGAAAAATGTTTTAAAAATCATTTTAAATACCAGAAAGCCTATTTATGACCCGAGACTTCTTTATAAATAATATATCATTGATTACGTGATGTATTATGTGCTATATGTGACTTTTTAATTGACTATCGGTCTATATATTCAGTATTTACTTGATTATCGCATAACTTTCAATCCGTTAATCGGATTTGGGTAAAACGAAGGGTAGATAGAAGTAGGTGTTGAATAGAATTCCATGAGTAAATTATTGATAGATGTTTATGATATATGAGCAGAAGAGGCAAGACGTAGGAAAGGGAAACAGATAGTTGAGGAGTAAGACGCTTGTGATTGGAAGAAAGTGCAGTGTAGTAAGCTAATATCAGGCAAGTGTTCTGAACTTTCTCGAGATATTGTAGTATTTGATAGTCATATTGATATTGTAAGTTCTTTGAAGCACTGAAACCTAAACTCTGATTCCAGTTATTGTTCTTGAGCCATAAACCTTATTCTTTCTAGACCATTGATTGTTGTATACCTAAACACAAATCTCAAGTATACGATATTACTCCACAAATACATGTAAACAAAATCCCAAACACTGAACTGAATTACTTGTATATTTAATCATTGTATCCTATGCTTTGAAAGCCCAAATCTTTGAAACCCTGAAATGTTGATTCCTTTGTTATCCAATTCTTTCATTACCCAGCATCCAAGCTTTTAAATTGCCTTATTGATCCTTACAAGGATTGAAACCCTTTCATTGTTAAACATTTATTATTGGTAATGATTTCGGTTATTGTTTATTATTGCATATTCTGTTATTATGTTAGAATTGGATTGTTTTTATAAAATTGTGGACCAGATTCGTGGTCAGACCATATAATGGTCAAGTTAGGCCAATGTGTGCCTTGGATCCAGTAGTTAGAGCAATGTTGTGTGCCTTGCTTGGGGTTAGTGCGTGACTGATCAGCAGCCTAACCTTGGTTTTTAAATTAAAAGTATAGTATCCAATTTTAAATCATAATCTATTGTTCACCTGATATCATAATCATATTCACCTGATGATCATTATTCTCAGTTTTGTCATTGTGACTTGCTGAGCTAGTTAGCTCATTTGTGCGATGTTGTTTATATTCTTTCCAGTTAAAAAGGAACCAGTTGGTAGCAAGGATCCCCAGTCCAGCGCGAGAGCTAGGGGTTCAGGTTGAGAAAGCTGAGCTAGTAGGCTTCTTTTGGGGATAATTTAAATTTGTAAAAGTTGTAATAATGTTTAATACTCAGTTTGAGTTTGAAATAGTTGGGATTTGAACGGTTTGTAATATATTAGTGTGTTTGGCTTGTGTGCATACTTTAACCTGTTGCCGGTCCGTGGTGGTTGGTAAGTAGGGTCACTGCATATATTATTATTATCTTTATTATTGTTATAAACAGGTTATAATTAAGGTGTGTGTGTGGATCCCAAACTTCTGACCCGGGTTTGGAGGGCGCCACAGCGATGATAGATTTAGGTGAACTTAAATCAATATAAGGCGTGCTCTAGAAAATCTAGAATAGGAATCGTTTCTTGCCTTAACAATAAATATTATGAATACGATCATGAGATTCTTGTGTTTATGAAACACGTAATTGAATATGAATTTTCAATATTGAGAGAAAGGATGATTCTGTTAACAACAGATTTCTATCTGTAAGAAAGGGTTATTAAGTGACGCCTCTTGACAATGCTCCACCCGATCTGGGAATCATCTGATTATCGATTATTGATTTGAAATATTTAATTTAAAAGGAAGAATCTCTTTATAATATGATTATGATTGTAACGTAATATAATCCCTCTAAAATTAAATAATATCAAGTAGTAATTGGCCAATGACACAACGGGCTTGTGTCGGTCATAGCCTTCCAACATGGTAGAAAGTGGTTCTTATTTTTAAATCATTGTCGTTTCGTGCTACAGCTGAGGGCTTTGATTTCGAAATAAGAAATACTTGTCTATTACATAGAGATGTGTACATTGAATTAGAATCTAAAGGTCGGTACGTGCTACAGCCGTGGGTCGTTGGAGACTGATTCAATTGTACGAAATATTGGGTTAGACTTGACTTAGAATATTGAGTTTGTCGTGCCACAGCCGTGACTCAATTATTCAAGAGGCTAAACTTATATTAGGGAATAACATAAGATGTAATTGACAAGAGTTGTCTGCCTATTGAACATCACATGACGTTTCGTGCCACAGCCGAGGTTGTGTGATGGAATGTAGGATCCCTATTCCCACTAGCATTATGAATGCTTAATTTTCACTTAGGGGGTTGAAAAAATTAAATAAACTAGTGGGAGACACTTATGAATAAATACCCGATTCATATAGTGTTTTGAAATGAAATTGAATATTTGCTAAGTGTTGTTATGTGTTTATCATTTACAGATTTACTATATTCGTCATGTCTTCTGCACTATTACTCTGGAGCATACTAGATGCTCACAAGTTGACTGGTCCTAATTTAGTTGTTTGTTTTCACTGTAACAAGTTGGGGCACTGGAAGAGGAACTGCAAGGTTTACCTTGCAGAATTGAAGAAGGGTAGTGAGACTACCGCTTCTAATTTAGGCATGTTCATGATCGAAGTTAATATGTCACTAGGTCAAATTTCTACTTGGGTATTAGATACCGCCAGTGGTTCTCATATTTGTAATTCATTGCAAGGACTAAAGGGAAGTAGGACTCTTGAAAAAGATGAGGTGATTCTACGTATGGGCAATGGAGCAAGGGTTGCGGCCATATCTGTGGGATCATTTAGTTTACATATGCCTACGGGCAAGACTATTATTTTGAATAATTGATATTACATTCCCTCTATTGTGAGGAATATTGTTTCTATTCCTATGTTGGATGTGGATGGTTTTTCATTTATTATTAAGAATAATGAATGTTCTATCCTTAGAGATAATGTTCTTTTTGGACGTGGCATTTTAAATAATGGTCTGTATGTATGTGACGTAGAGCATGATTTACTTCAGATTGAACAAACTAATAAAAGAAAATGAGATGATGAAAATATGACCTATTTATGGCACTATAGGCTAGGTCATATTAGTGAAAATAGACTGCGGACATTGCATAAGGAAGGGTTACTTGACCCCTTTAATTTTAAATCATATCCTACATGCGAGTCTTGTCTATTGGGTAAAATGACCAAATCTCCATTTAGTGGACATGGAGAGAGGGCTGCAGATTTGCTAGGATTGGTACACATAGATGTATGTGGACCAATATCTACGCAAGCCATGGGTGAATGTTCGTACTTTATTACTTTCATAGATGATAGATCTAGATTCAGATATGTGTATTTGATGAAACACAAGTCTGAAGCCTTTGAAAAGTTTAAAGAATATAAACATGAAGTGGAGAAACAAACCAAACACAGTATTATAACTCTTCGATCAGATCGAGGTGGTGAATACTTGAATGGAGAGTTTCTAGATTATCTCAAAGAAAATGGTATAGTCTCCCAGTAGACTCCTCCATATACTCTACAGTTAAATGGGGTATCTGAAATCAAACTTTGTTAGACATGGTTCGGTCCATGATGAGCTATGCGAATCTTCCAGTATTCCTATAGGGTTATGCATTGGAAACCTCAGCATATTTACTGAATAAGGTGCCTTCCAAATCTGTTCCTCAAACACCATATGAGATATAGAAAGAAAGGAAACCGAGTCTTAAACACGTTAAGATTTGGGGATGTCCAGCTTATGTCAAGAAAGTTGACCCAGATAAGCTGGAATCTCGATCCCTTAAATGTAATTTTGTCGGATATCCTAAAGAGACTTTGGGGTATTACTTTTACACCGATCATCGGGTGTTTGTCTCCAGACATTCTACCTTCTTGGAAAAGGAGTTTATCCTTGAAGGAAACAGTGGAAGCAAAATTGAACTTGATGAAGTTCAAGAAGCACAAACTACTACGGATCAAGTGGAAACACATGTTCAGACTGAACAACCTTCTGTGGAACAGCCCATTCGTAGGACAGGAAGAGTGTCTCACCAACCTGAGAGGTATTATGGCCTTGTCATTGAGAATGACAATGAGTTGTCAATCATTGATGATGACGACCATGTGACCTATAATGAGGCTATGAGTAGTGTTGACTCAGAGAAATGGCATAGTGCCATGAAATCCGAAATGGAATCTATGTATACCAACCACGTATGGACTCTGGTTGAGGCGCCTGAAGGTGTTAAGCCTATTGGGTGCAAGTGGGTATACAAAAGAAAGATTGGAGTAGATGGCCAGGTGGAGACCTATAAGGCCAGGCTCGTGGCAAAAGGATTCAAACAAAGGCAAGGAATTGACTTTGATGAAACTTTTTCGACTATAGCCCTGTTAAAATCAATTCGGATTTTGCTTGTGATTGCTGCTTACTACGACTATGAGATCCGACAAATGGACGTGAAAATGGCCTTCCTCAATGGGGAACTTGAGGAGGAAGTGTATATGACACAGCCAGAGGGTTTTCTTTCCAAGGGAAATAAACACCTAGTGTGTAAGCTGCTGCCAACCATATATGGTTTAAGGCAAGCTTCTCGTTGATGGAACATCCGTTTTGATGAGACAATCAAAGCGTTTGGTTTTATCAAAAACATAGATGAACCATGTGTCTACAAGAAGGTTAGTGGGAGCGCGGTAACATTTTTTGTATTGTATATGGATGACATACTTCTTATAGGAAATCATATACCGATGCTACAATCAGTCAAAGTATGGCTATCAAAGAACTTCACCATGAAGGACTTGGGAGACGCATCCTACATTCTCGGTATGAAGATCTATAGAGATAGATCTAGAAGAATGATAGGTCTTACCCAGGGTACATACATTTATCTAGAAAGTGCTTAAAAGGTTTAGCATAGAAAACTCCAAAAGAGGTCTCATACCGATGAGCCATGGAGTGTCCCTTTCCAAAAAAATGTCTCCTAAGACACCTGAGGAAAGAGAGCATATGAGTAAGATTCCTTATGCTTCAGCAATAGGATCTATCATGTACGCGATGTTATGTATAAGGCCTGATGTTGCTTATTCAATTAGTGAGACGAGCAGATATCAGTCCAATCCAGGTGAAGACCACTGGAAAGCAGTGAAAAACATCCTTAAGTACTTGCGAAGGACTTAGGACATTTTTCTTGTTTTTGGTGGTGAATTTGAGTTAAAATAGAGGGTTATACCGACTCTAGTTTTCAATCAGAAAGTGATAGCAAATCCATGTCAGGGTACGTGTTTACTCTGAATGGTGCTGCGATTAGTTGGAAGAGTTCCAAACAGTCTACAACGGCTGACTCCACAGCGGAAGCAGAATATATAGCTGCAAGTGAGGTTGCAAAAGAAGGCGTTTGGATGAGGAAATTTGTTTCTGAGTTGGGAGTTGTTCCTAGCATTGAAGAGCCTATTGTGTTATATTGTGATAACAACACAGCAATAGCACAAGCCAAGGAACCTAGGTCTCATAGAAATTCCAAACATATCCTGCGGCGCTTTCATCTGATTATGGAGATTGTTGAAAGAGGAGATGTCAACGTCGACAGAGTTAACACACATAACAACGTAGCAGACCCACTCACAAAGCCACTTTCTCAGAGTCACTTTGATCGTCATAAAGACAAGATGGGTATTAGATACCAGAGTGATTGGCTTTAGTACAAGTGGGAGATTGAAAGAGATTCTGTGATGTGCACTAAATTCAAAGTCTGCTCTGCCTCCACATTGCCCTGAGAAGCCAACAACTGATAGGCTGACACAGGATGAGTAAAAGTGTCGGCATCCAAGGAAATGTTATCAATTTCAGCTTTGTAATGTTGCTGAAATTGTCTTTCCTTTTCAGCATCATCCACAGTCATTAACTTATTAGCAATGGCTGGATTCACCCTTATTTTTCCTGTACCTGCCTTTCTCTCATATTCTCTCTTTTGTTGCATCAGGGTCTCACCCTGGCTCCCCACCCTCACACCCTCACCTTCACCTACTAAGGTGGGACTCCTCTCACTCACTTTTGCCAATCCTGAAGAAATGGATTGCTGAGATTCACTCTTTCCTCTCCTTTTGCCTGGGAGCAACCCAGCCTCTCACTCAATGCACTCTCCTCTCTCAGTCCTAAGAGTGACTGTATTACCACTAAATCTTCTGTACTTGAAATAATAGAAGTTTGAAGTTGTGCAGAGACACTCGACGAATAAGTGATATTCGTCGGGTGTGTGGTAAAGCTATCCGACGGATAACTGCTGTTAGGCTTATCCGTCGGGATACAATCACTACTCGATGGATGAGCAATATCCATCGAGAGAGTAGAAATGAATGAGGTGGGAAGAGAAACTATTGTTGACTCTGTGTTGATTGAAGTTATTTGAGGCACAGATGTCACAATAGTATCTGAAAGAATTGGCAAGTGAGCCAACAAATCATCTAAAAGATGATGCTCACTTGCACTAGATTTTGGCTTCCCCAACAGAGTTAAAGAATGGGAATCAGGATTTGAAGTGTTTATCATATCCACTTCCAGTGAGTTAGTTGGTGAGTATGGTGTTTCACTGGCTTCTATTATAAGAGATTTTGGCTGTGACTCCACATTTGTTGGAGCCACATCAGTCTGAATTTGAGAAGGTGCAGGGATTGTGTCTTTAGCACCAGTTTGCACTGTGTGTGTGCCCTGTGCATCCCCAGTTGTTTTGGATTTCTTCTTTCTAGTGTAAGTTTGGGGTGAGCTTGTGTCCCTAACCCTTTTGGCCTGTGCTCTTGGATGAGTGCTTTGTTCAATAGCCACATCCTTTTGGGAGGATGCAGCTAGAAGTGAGCTTTTGTCCCTTTTAAGCACTGCAGTTTGTTGGGAAACTGTAGTGTGGCTAGGCTAGGATTCACTCAACTCTCCAACCTTATCCTTGGGGTTTCTTTGATGTTCACCCCTTCCCTCACCTATCTGACCCTCCTTCACACTCCCCTCTTTGGCTTTGGTAGATTTTTCAACTGGTACCTTTTGAGAGATACCAGAGGGGGTTTTCTTTGATTTGGATTTGGAAATTACAGTTATTTTGGCAGCTTTGGTAGGCAACTGTTTGGTCATTGTCACAGTTGCCATAGCTATGCCTGAACTCAAAGAAAAAGAGGAGATTGGATTAGTTGAGGGTATGGATGAACTTACCTCACTTACCTGAGGTGTCTGCATTACAGGAAAGTAGAATATTGGCACATCCCTATGATGGTTGGCTCTGTTCAAATCTGCAATGATTCTTCTCTCTTGAACCCAACAAGCTAATTTGTTATTTGGGTTCTTGTTAGTCCCTTAACAATATAGCAAGAATTACAGAAGGGGGGTTGAATGGAATTCTTGAACCTTTTTCTTGAAATAAAAATGTTCAACTCGATTATGGATATATTTGTTTTGATTAGCACAATGCGGAATGTAAACTTGAATGAATCAAAACATAAGTAATTAAAAACAAGAGTCTTTAAAAACTTTCTGGTGGATTTAAACAATTCCACCAGAGATATATTTAATATATCGAGAGGACTCTGTGTGCAGAAATGCTCACAGCTGCTTACAAAAAATAGAACTGCTAAGAACACAGGAAATGCTAAAGATAGTGCTTACAAAGATTTCTCTGTTGTTGTTTCTTAGCTATCTCAGTTATTTTTCTATTTGCTACTCTCTTGGTTTATATATTACCAAGATTACAAAGTCAAAAGAACTGAATAAATATAAAATCTAACAGTCTTGATCTTTACTGTTTTTCATCCTCTATTACCCAGTTAATGGGCTTCCACAGTGTACTTGTATCCAACTCAACGGCTGTGTGTCAGCTTTCACTGTTCAACTAATGTTTGAATCTTGATATGATCATCTGTCGACTTTCAGATCATCCGTCGATGACTTAATTGATCATCCGTCGACTGCTATGTTAAACATCCGTTAATAGTCATTTGATCATCCATCGAAGCTTTGTTAAGCATCCGTTGGTAGCTATTTTGGTCATCCGTCAAAGCTTTGTTAATCATCCGTTGGTAGCTATTTTGGCACTTGACTTCATTTCACTTATACAGAATTACAAGACATTGCTTATGTACAGTTAATCAACCTATTCTGCATATCTAGTTAAAGTCAACATGACTTATATGCTACATCAGATTTTATACAAAGGTGCATACAACACTGTGCTACAAACTTATTATTACATAAGCTACTCATTCGATGGATAATAAGTTAATCATCCGTCGGGACTATAATGAGTTATCCGTCGGGACTATAATTCTTATTCGTCGAGTGCTACATTATTTCACTAAGTAAAATCTACTTAGATGTTTTGTTTAGGTAATCATCAAGTACTCAACATATTCACAACAATCTCCCCCAATTTATGTCTACTGGAATTATAGCCATAAATTAAGAGATACTTGATGATAACAAAACATCCTAAACATATATTTTTAAAGATAAGTAGATAGAACTGAAAGTGCTTCAATTTAAACAAAAAAATGTACAAGGTTTGGCTAACAGTCAGTTCAAGATGCTCCTCTAGTCTGAGCAGATTTTTCTAGATTCTTGAAGGTCTGGATCTTCTTCCAAGCTTTCTGTTGTTTTCTTCAATTTGATTCTTGAGCTGTCTGTGGAATTCTAATTCATCAGATTCTGAGAGATCTAACATTTCTTGCATTTCCGATAGAGTCTCATTGCTAGAGATACTCAATTGGTCTTCTAATCTGAAGAATCTTCTCACACCCTTGTCATCCATGAATTCCATCAGCCAGTAGGGCCTTAGATGCACTCTTCTCCCTGTGTATGGGATGATAAGAGTTTTGGGTAGTGCATCTTTGGCTCTAACACTCCTTATCTCTTCAATCTTCTTCAATACTAATCTTCTTACAGTTACATTGAACCCAAAGTTTTTCTTGAAGGATGAATAGACTTTGATCAACACAGCTTGGCTTTCTTGAAGTATCCTGTGAAGAGGCCACTGAATCTCCCTTCCCCCTTTGTACTTGAACACCAACCTTTCAGGTAGGTTTCTGTATGCATCAATTACCCTTACCTCATCCAGCTCCTCCAGATAAAGGTTTAGATCTGAGAATTCTTTGATGTCACACAAGTACAAGTAGTCTCCCCTGTTGACCTTGGGTTGAGCTTTGACTACTAACTTGGATTTGAGAGGTGACAGCTTCACTTTCTTGACTGCCCTTGATTTTGTCCTTCTTGGCTTAGTAAGAATTGGCAAGTTGAAGTCAGGAATTGGTAATTTATCCCACTCTATTGGCTCATCCTTTGGCACAATAGGCTCTCCATGTATGTTCCTGTAGGGGTCCACCACCCTTATGTCTTCAAATACCACAGAGGGCTTTGAAGCTTGAATTTCAGCTTGAGTGGATTCCTTTGGAAATTGATCTTCCAATTCCTTGTCAACAACATTCAACTTTCTTTTTGTTCTTTTAGCCAGTTCTTTCTTTCTTGGGGATTTCTTCTATTTTTCAATCTTCTTCTCTGATTCAGTAGCTTGAGATGGTTGAGAGGGAATTTGTTGAGAAGAATTCACAGCCTGTAGCTTGGCCAAGATAGCAAACTGTTCTTTCTTTTGTTTAGACTTCTTTGCATCTAGAGCAGCTTGCCTCTTTTCCTGCTTCAATCTGGCTTTTTCTTCTTCCTTTGCATGAGCAAATTGTGGATTTCCAGCTACCACACAAATTTCCTTCCCATTTCTGAATATCTTTGCAATTCTCTTTCTTGAGGCTGAATCAGCTGGATCTTTGTAGAGGAGAATAGATCTTGACAGAAGCTTCTTTTCATCAGGCT
Source organism: Apium graveolens (assembly GCF_009905375.1). Taxonomy (NCBI): domain Eukaryota; kingdom Viridiplantae; phylum Streptophyta; class Magnoliopsida; order Apiales; family Apiaceae; genus Apium; species Apium graveolens. The sequence continues at coordinate 128,683,016 of NC_133647.1, forward strand.
TGGGTGTCTCATACACAGAATCCATAGGGTTCTTCAAAGATAACTTTGAATAGTTTGCCCTTGGTTTAAGAATTATCTCAGCCTTTGTAGTCTTGATGCAGGAAGATTGTCCTTTCTCCAGATAGTTCATGCTCATCTCATTCACATTGATTGGTTTGACATGAGAGTGATGGATGGCTGACTGATTTGGTTCCTTGACTAATTGAAACTTCTTCTGTATTTCCTCATCAATCTTTTTCCAGTTGATCAGAGTCAACTCTCCTTTATCAGCATCTTTCAAATTTGCTGCTGCTGCATTTATAAGATCTATACCATCTGCAACTGGTGGCTTGGAGATAGTAATTGAAGGTACAATTACTTTGCTGATTTGAACTAGAATTTTCTCCCCCTCAGTTGGTCCTTTCTCCCCCTTACTTGATTCTCTCTCCCCCTTTTTGTTATCATCAAGTGGAGGAGTTAGGCCTTGTGCTTTAGCCAGTTGCATAAGAAGATTTGTCTGAGTCTGTTGATTTTGAAGAAGTAGAGCCACTGAATTCTCAATAACCTGAACTCTGTTCTCCAGCTTGGCTATCTTCTTGTCAGAATCTGATTCTCTCCTTAATCTTAGTAATAGATCATGCATGGTACCATATGGCATTATTGAATCCAGCTTCTCAGAGTTATATGTCTTTAAGTCAGCTATATTCTTTTTCAATTCATCCACACTGAGATTCTGTCTTGAGTGTTGGATCTTCATTAAATGTAAGGAGTCTAGGTGAGCTTGAAGAACAGCCTTGGTACCAGCATCTAAAGCTTCCTGAAGGGCCTGCTGAATAGCTATTACTTGTTTTACCAAAGACACCTCAAATTGCCCTGGTGAAAATTCCTTTGCCCATGCCCATTTAGGTAAACTGAAAGCAGAACTTGGGCCTTCAGCTCCCCCTACGTTCATGCTTCCATCCAAAGAACTAGAGTCATCATCATCAGAATTTACTCAAAATTCTTCAGATGGCTCTCCAGCTTGAGAAGGCATTCTGCTCACAACAGCTTTATCTCTTTGAAGAGATTCTGTGGTGTGCACTAAATTCAAAGTCTGCTCTACCTCCACATTGCCCTGAGCAGCCAACAGTTGATAGGCTGAAATAGGGTGAGTAAAAGTGTCAGCATCCAAGGAAATGTTATCAATTACAGCTTTGTAATGTTGCTGAAATTGTCTTTCCTTTTCAGCATCATCCACAATCATTGACTCACTAGAAATGGCTGGTTCCATCCTTATTTCTCCAGTACCTGCCTTTCTCTCATATTCTCTCTTTTGTTGCATCAGGGTCTCACCCTGCCTCCCCACCCTCACACCCCCACCTTCACCTACTAAGGTGGGACTCCTTTCACTCACTTTTGCCAATCCTGAATGAATGGATTGCTGAGATTTACTCTTTTCCTCTCCTTTTGCCTAAGAGCAACCCAGCCTCTCACTCAATGCACTCTCCTCTCTCAGTCCTAAGAGTGATTGTATTACCACCAAATCTTCTGCACTTGAAATTATTGAAGTTTGAAGTTGTGCAGAGACACTCGACGGATAAGTGATATTCGTCGGGTGAGTGGTAAAGCTATCCGACGGATAACTGCTGTTAAGCTTATCCGTCGGGATACAATCACTACTCGATGGATGAGCAATATCCATCGAGAGAGTAGAAATGAATGAGGTGGGAAGAGAAACTATTGTTGACTCTGTGTTGATTGAAGTTATTTGAGGCATAGATGTCACAATAGAATCATAAAGAATTGGCAAGTGAGCCAACAAATCATCTAAAAGATGATGCTCACTTGCACTAGATTTTGGCTTCCCCAACAGAGTTAAAGAAGGAGAATCAGGAATTGAAGTGTTTATCATGTCCACTTCCAGTGAGTTAGTTGGTGAGTATTGTGTTTCTGTGGCTTCTATTATGAGAGATTTTGGCTGTGACTCCACATTTATTGGAGCCACATCAATCTGAATTTGAGAAGGTGCAGGGACTGTGTCTTTAGCACCAGTTTGCACTAAGTGTGTGCCCTGTGCATCCCCAGTTGTTTTGGATTTCTTCTTTCTAGTGTAAGTTTGGTGTGAGCATGTATCCCTAACCCTCTTGGCATGTGCTCTTGGATGAGAGCTTTGTTCAATAGCCACATCCTTTTGGGAGGATGCAGCTAGAAGTGAGCTTTTGTCCTTTTTAAGCTACAGTTTATTGGGAAACTGCAGTGTGGCTAGGCTGGGATTCACTCAACTCTCCAACCTTATCCTTGGGGTTTCTTTGATGTTCACCCCTTCCCTCACCTATCTTACCCTCCTTCACACTCCCCTCTTTGGCTTTGGTAGATTTTTCAACTAGTACCTTTTGAGAGATACCAGAGGGGGTTTTCTTTGATTTGGATTTAGAAATTGCAGTTGTTTTGGCAGCCTTGGTAGGCAACTGTTTGGTCATTGTTACAGTTGCCATAGCTAAGCCTGAAGTCAAAGAAATAGAAGAGATTGGAATAGTTGAGGGTCTGGATGAACTTACCTCAGTTACCTGAGGTGTCAGCATTACAGGAAAATAGAACATTGGCACATCCTTGTGATGGTTGGCTCTGTTCAATTCTGCAATGATTCTTCTCTCTTGAACCCAACAAGCTAATTTGTTGTTTGGGTTCTCAAGTTCAATCTCTTGACAAAGATGGTTTGCCAAAAGCATAAAAAATCTAGCATAGTAAATATTCTTTCCTCTTTTGGCTAAGTCACCTAGTTTAAAACCTAACTCATACACAACAAGGTCACTGAAATTGTAATATTTGTCTGTAACTAGCATGTATAGCATGTTAAGCATGGAAATGTTCACAGAATCAAAATTACTGATTTTTCCAGAAAAGACTTTAGTTACTACATCACACAAGTAACTCCATTCCTTCCTAAGACCTAGTCTTCTAGTTTCACTTAGTTTTGTAGTAGGAAGTGCATAATTGTAATAACCCAAAAATTTTCAACTTTTTTTGTAACCATTGTGAATAATGTTTTAGCTAAATGAGAAAACTTTTCACGCCACACTATGTAGGGGTTCTATTATGGATATTCTGGGATATTATTATTACTCTATGAAGTATATAAGTGTATGTAAAGATCGTCAGAATCCAATTCCGAACACTTTGGTTTTTCCCGGAAATCCTCTAGATACGGAGAGAATTGAGTATAAGGTAACAGGATAAAAAGGATTAAATTAAAGGATTATAATAGAGGATCATAAAAAGGAATATAATGTATTGAGAAAGGTTAAGGGAACCTAAGTAATAAGATCCCGGGTATGATCCTTCAAACGATTAACGAGAACGAAAGTTAAGCGAACCGTATAACAGATCAGCGGTCATTAGGCAAACGATTAGGAAGTTAATCAAAGGGATTAGTGGGAATGATGTCATCCAACCAATAGAAAGAGGACAAGGAAGGGGGGATGACATCATGAGGATGGCACAAGCATGACATGGGAAGGAAGGAGGTGTGGTGGCTTTGTAACCACACAAATTCAAGGGCAAGAAGGTAATTGACTAAATCAAACACAAAAGCAAAGCAACCAAGCCAAGTAAATTCATTCTTCATCAAAAATCAAAAAGAACCAAGGCCTTGTTCATCTTTTCTCTCGGCTTTTCACTATTCATTAGGCAAGAAATTTCAAAAATTCAAGATCCAAGCTTCCTAAATTGGTGAGTAAATTCCCTAATCATCTTCATGCTTAGTTAGGGCTATATCATGATTTTAAGCCATTAATTCCTTCTCAATCTTCTTCATTTAATCAAAGAAGAAGACTATGAATAGTGTTTTCAAGTTTTTAACTTGAAGTTTTTCTTGTTTTTCTTGAAGATCCAAGCATTCTTAAGACTTCTCAAAGCTTCTTAAGGCTTCCTAGCTCCTCCCACCACTTCAAGGAAGGTATACCATCTCCAAACCCTAGATTCCTATGTATTATAAGATGATTTTGATTAGTAGGATGATATTGTAGCTTGTTGTTGTGATTTAGAGTTTGGGATTTGGAATGGTAGTGAAATGGAATGGTAAATGTTGTGGTTTTGATTAAAAGAACTTAAGTATGATTAAAGTTAAGCTTAGGCATAAGTATGAATGTTAAAATTGAATTGGTTGGGGTTGTTATAATGTGATAAGGATGGATGTTGGTTGTATGTTGGATTTGAGGTTGAATTGGGAGGGTTTTGAATGGTTTAAAATATTGGAAATCGCGTAAACATAGCCGTCGTAACGTCTGATTTTCTTTAGACTGTTTTTGTACATAACATTAGGACCCGAGAACCCCCTGCTAGATTATGACCATTGCCATGTCTAGATAGCTCATGTTACGAGCTTCGTTTTGATATGCAGTTCGTTCGATTCCGATGCACGGTTTAGGAGAAACGACCGTTTCAAGTAACGGCGTTTCGCGAACGAAACTTTTCCCCTCGCCTTACTTTGAAACATAGGTTAAAGACCAAAAAGGGTTAATTAATGTATGAAACATTTATGGTAAGTGTGCTAGGCAGTTAGTAAGACACTCGCGAAAGAATCGCCTTAAAACTCGTAAAGGTTAAATTATTAAAAATGGTGGAGCCGAGGGTACCCAGGTGACTTAAGCAAATCAGTAAGCGCAAAACAAGCATTAGAGTCTAAGTTAGTTAAAGTATAGATTTACAAGTGACTTTGGTTTAATTCCAACTTACTTGTTGTTTATAGGTTACCAGACTCGTCCCGAGCCTTTTATCACCCCAAGTCGCTCAGGCAAGTTTTCTACCCGATATACTGTTGTTGTGATGTAAATATATGTATATGCATTATCTTGTGATAGTGCATGATTGTTATTAGCAAATTTTGCGATATATTGGAGCATGCTGATATGGTATATATGCATGTCTGTTTCGTAATCTGGTTATCTATCTGTTGATTTCAATGCTTATAGTTGCATAATACCTATGCTAGAAATAAGCAAGTAGTTGCGTATACCCTTAATATAGGGGATAAAAGGTGAACATATTTCTAAACCGGGAGTCGATGTTCCCGAGTATATTATATATATATATATTTATATATATATGGATATAGTTTTTAAAACTATGGATCGAATAAGGTTTATTCGATACCTTTATTTTACTTAATTGAATATTAATTTGAGTATTCATTCGAGGGCTTATGACTCAGTTTATTTTATTATTTGAATATTATTTGAATATTCATTCGAGGGCTTATGACTCAGTTTATATTATTATTGAATATTACTTGGATATTCATTTGAGGATGTATGACTCCTTTATTTTATGAATATTATTTATAGTATTCATTCGAGGAATTATGACTCCGCTTATTACTTAATAATATTCTTTATTCTATTAAAGAATAAGGTGTCGATAATCAAACTTACTTTTGATTATTCAAATAAAGATATTACTTTCGTATAAGTATATCTTTGATTATTTGCTATTCATTTCAAGTATAAGTTTTAATACTTCTACTTCAATTATTTTATAAAGATTATTCTTTATGGGAATATTATTTAAATAATAATATTCAGACATTTTCTAAATATTCTGGGGACTAATTTACTTCATTAAATCAGCTTCACTCCAAACATTCTTAAAAATGTTTTGCGAGTCTTCAAAATGATTTTTTTTTAAAAGTTAGAGCGGATCCCAAAACTCATTTTTTTTAAGATCCTCCTTTCGAAGGGGATTTAAATACTCGCTCAAAACCTGAGGGATCCGGCTCTGTGGTGTGTTTTATATTCGCAACAAGGTTGTTGTTTTGTTAAATGAATTGATTACTTACCCAACACTCGGGAAGTAAAATTCTTGGAACAAGTTAATCCATTAACAGGCATCGCCTGGAAAATATCGGTGAGTTTTCCTTTCCAACTAGATACGACTTCCTGGTGGAGCCGTATCAACAAGTTCTACTTGGGGAAAGGGGGAACGAGCTTTACGTTTCAGAGTCATGGATTTCATCTGAACTAGGAGTGGCGTAAGTGGTCGAGTGGCGCCGGCCCAGCCTTATTATATTGGCCCAAATGGCCTGGAAGTTCCGCTAAGGCGGTCTATTCCTTAAGAGTTCAGTGTTCGGTTGACAAGTAAATCCGACAGGTTCTCCTCTACATGTAGAAAATGGTGGGGTTGTACTACTACGACTGATCATCGTAAGTGGTCTTCCTGGCGCGGCAAACTCCCGTAATGAGTTCATCATCCATTTCGATAATTCTGCAACACTACCCGTAGCATTTCGATCGAAAGGCTACTAATGGGTGGTTACTGAAGCATTGACAGGGTCAAACATTTTTATTGGTGTATCCATTGAATGAAGTATCTCGTAACTTCATTTCTCTTCAAAATATTTCAAAGATCAAATATTTTCAAGTTTTATTTGTGGTCTCATCTATGGGATGACCTCGTGAATCTTATTATACTTCGAACAGTAGTAGTTCAAGTAGATTTCAAAAAAAATGGTATAAGTATAGTGAAGTAATTGGTAACTTCATCTTCTTTTAAAACTTATATCCAGTAAGTAATTACCTTACTCATGATAAAGGATTTTAGTAAGTATCCATTTAGATACTTGTATTATTGTTATCACTATATATTATCTTGCGAGCTGTAAGGCTCACTCTTGCTTTATTTCTTCATCACACAACAACAGTTAGGAAAGATGGCCAGACTCCAGCAGACCCAGCGCAAGCGCGTGGGAAGCGTCCCGCGTCTTCCCGATGATGTTGTGGCTGCTATAGCTGCAGAGGTAGATCAATTGGTAGATCAGGCATTCTACTTTTGAGAATCAATTATGTATAATTATAACTTGTGGCAGATAATGGCAATTAACTGTAAATTTATCAAGTAATCATTTTGGGTTGTAATAACTTTTAAATTGTGGATTCAAAGACTTGTACTTATTTCAATTTCATCTCTGAGACTATAACGGGTTGTGGTGTGTGTTAGTGTGGGGTCACAGCATAAGGTTATTTTTATTAATTAAGTGAAGTGATATTGTGGAAAGAAAGACCGTGACGACCCGGATCCCCGACCCCGGATCTGGGGGTGTTACAGTAATGGTATCAGAGCTAAGCGTTATAAACCTCAGAGATGATGCGTCGATATAATAACAAACTCACAAAGATAATAAGAACTCTTGCCAAGTTCATGGTCGGACTACTTAAAGTAGTGCTGACAGTTAAAACCCTTACGGGAACCCTTATAAGTATCATGATAGTAACTTAGTTCGTTTAATGTGTAGGCGCATGAGATAGAGGCTGAAGAAGGAGAAACCGAGGTGGAGCAACCAGTACCAAACCCAGGCATGGATCCCACGGGCCAGTTCATGCAACTCCTAAGGCAGAATTTGGAACGTCAACCCAACCCACCCCCTCAAGGAAATAACAATGTTGTGGTAAACTCTTTCAGGGATTTTAAGTCCCTTAAGCCCCCTGAGTTCCACGGATCAGCTGACCCAGTTGAGGCAAGGGCATGGTTAAAGGAAATGGAGAAATCTTTTGAGATTTTGAGTACCGAGGAGGCATAGAAGACTGTATTTGCTACCTACCTTCTGAAAGGAGAAGCTAACTACTGGTGGGAGGCCAAGAAAAATATGGAGACAGACGCTATTATAACCTGGGAGAGATTTAGTCAGTTGTTTCTGGGGAAGTATTTCCCGAGGTTTATGGAAAACCAGATGGAGCTCAAGTTCTTGGAGCTAAAGCAGAATAACTTGTCTGTAGCAGAGTACGAAGCGAAATTTACTGAGTTATCAAGGTTTGTGCCGGAGTTTGTGAGCACCGAGGAAAAGAAAGCTAGGAGGTTTCAGCAGGGACTGAAACCATGGATTCAGAATAGGGTGGCAATCCTTGAGCTTACGGACTATGCCACTCTGGTGCAAAAGGCAACGATTGTAGAAGTCGGAAGTGAACAGATGCAGAAGGAAAAAGAGAAGAAAGGAATAAAGAGGAAAAGTATGAGCATGGGTGGAGGTTCCGCAGGAAGGAGCTTCCCAACTAGATTTAATCGAGGAGCAGTGTCCCTGCCAGGAAGGAACACTGGGTTTAAGCGGCCAATGAGTGTGAGTGTGAGCCAGGGCGGCCAGAAGTCAAGAATGTCTTATTCCAACCAGTCTCGACCCCCATTGCCAACCTGTAACACTTGTGGAAGAATGCATTCTGGGGAATGTAAGGGAAAGCCAGTAACCTGCTTTAAGTGTGGGCAAGTGGGCCACTATTCTCACAAATGCCCTTCATCAGCCCCTGCCGTCATTCCAACCACCAATTGTCATCTGTGTGGATGCCCGGGTCATTGGAAGAGGGAATGCCCAATGAACAAACCAGCAGCTTCGGGAGCAAGCAGGGCTGCTTCCAATAAGCCACCTACTGCAAGGACTTTCAACATGACAGTCCAGGATGCTATGAAAGATTCAGATGTGATAGCAGGTACCCTTTCTCTAAATTCAGTCAGTGCAAACGTTTTATTTGATTCGGGAGCAACTAAATCATTTATATCAAGGGACTTTGCGCATAAATTAAGACTTAAAGCTGAACCCTTGATAGAACCCTTACAAGTAGAAATAGCCAACCATGAAATTATTCCTGTTAACCAGATTCACCCCGCCTGTGAGATAGGCATAAGGGAGCAATCTTTTAGTGTGGATCTGATTTCTTTTAAATTAGGGGAGTTTGATGTAATTTTGGGAATGGACTGGCTATCTAGCAATGATGCTCAGATAGACTGTAAAGGGAAGAAAGTTAAGTTAAATATCCCCGGGAAGAAAGAAGTTATATTTAGAGGAAAGAGGCAGACGCAGAAATTTTTTACTATGGCCCAGGCCAAAAGGATGCTACGAAAAGGAAGTGAGGCTTACCTAGCCTATGTGGTGGACACGCAGAAGGAGGTACCCAACTTGCAAGATATTCCAGTAGTCAACGAATTTGAAGATGTATTCCCAGAAGACCTTCCGGGATTACCACCCGATAGAGTGATTGAATTTGCTATTGAGTTGGCCCCAGGGACGGCGCCAGTTTCAAAAGCACCTTACCGGTTAGCCCCGTTAGAAATGAAGGAATTAGCTATCCAATTGCAGAAACTCTTGGATAAGGGTATGATAAGACCCAGTGTGTCTCCGTGGGGAGCACCAGTTTTATTTGTTAAGAAGAAAGATGGGAGCATGAGGTTGTGCATAGACTATCGAGAGTTGAACAAGCTAACCATAAAGAACAGGTACCCATTACCTAGAATAGATGATCTGTTCGACCAGCTAAAGGATGCTGTTTATTTTTCCAAGATCGACCTGAGAACTGGATATCACCAACTAAAGATTAAACCCGAAGATATTTTCAAGACTGCGTTCCGTACCAGGTATGGGCATTATGAGTTCTTGGTAATGTCCTTTGGATTAACCAACGCCCCAGCGGCTTTCATGGATTTAATGAATAGGGTATTTAAGAAGTACTTGGACAAATGTGTGATAGTTTTTATCGATGATATTTTGATCTACTCAAGGACTGAGACAGAACATGCAGAGTATTTGAGGATAGCTCTAGGAATACTAAGAGAGGAACAGTTATATGCCAAATTCTCAAAGTGTGAATTCTGGCGGAATGAAGTACAGTTTTTAGGATATGTGATCAATAAGGAAGGAGTATTGGTCGACCCCTCCAAGATAGAGGCGGTCTCAAATTGGGAAAGGCCAACCACACCCACAGAGGTAAGGAGTTTTATAGGATTGGCCGGCTACTATCGTAGATTTGTACAGGACTTTGCGAAGATCGCAGCCCCTTTGACCCGACTTACTCGTAAGACAGAGAAGTTTGAATGGACGGAGAAATGCGAGAACAGTTTTCAGGAATTAAAGAAAAGGTTGATAACGGCTCCGGTGTTGGCATTGCCGGACGGAAAAGGAGATTTTGTGATATATAGTGACGCATCGCACAAAGGACTAGGGTGTGTGCTTATGCAGCACGGTAAAGTGATTGCGTATGCGTTGAGACAACTGAAGGAATACGAGATTAGATATCCTACTCATGACCTTGAGCTCGCGGCAATAGTATTTGCTTTAAAAATTTGGAAGCACTACTTGTATGGAGAGAAGTGCGAGATTTTCACAGACCATAAGAGCCTCAAGTACATATTTACGCAGAAAGAGCTCAACATGCGCCAGAGGAGATGGTTAGAACTAATCAAGGACTATGATTGTGAGATTCTCTATCATCCAGGGAAAGCCAATGTGGTGGCTGATGCCCTTAGTAGAAAGGAAAGACTCAGAATGATAACGACTTTGGAAGAATTAATAAGAGATTTTGAGAGAATGGAAATAGAAGTAAAGGTAACCGGAACCGGAGCTGAAAAGCTTTTTGAGATCTCAATGCAGCCAGAGTTATTGGAAAAGATCAGATTGTGCCAGGAGAAAATGATGAAAGAAGGCAGAGAGTCAATGACTGGAGAGGAGATCCATACCGAGAAAGATGATAAAGGGATAATGAGGTACTCCTACCGGATTTGGGTTCCGAATGTTCAAGAGCTTAAAGATGAGATATTGGATGAAATCCATAGTTCAAGGTATTCCATTCAACCGGGAAGTACCAAGATGTATAGGGATTTGAAGGAATATTACTGGTGGCCCAACATGAAGAGGGACGTAGCAGAATGGGTAAACAGATGTTTGACTTTCCAAAGGGTAAAGGCAGAGCACCAGAGACCCAGTGGACTCTTACGACCCCTGGAGATTCCCGAATGGAAATGGGAACAGATAGCGATGGATTTTGTTGTAGGATTGCCAAGGACGAAAGCCAATCACGACGCCATATGGGTAATTATAGACCGACTGACAAAGTCAGCTCATTTCATTCCTATCAATGAGAGATACACAGTCGATAGACTGGTGGACATTTACCTTAAGGAAATAGTGACGCGACATAGACCCAGCGTCCATTGTCTCAGACCGAGACCCCAGGTTCAACTCCAGATTTTGGAGGAGCTTTCAGGAATGTGCAGGGACCAAGTTAAATATGAGTACCGCGTACCATCCCCAGACGGATGGGCAGAGTGAAAGGACCATCCAGACACTAGAAGATATGTTGAGAGTCTGTGCAATAGACCTTAAAGGAAGTTGGGATGATCACTTGCCGTTGATCGAGTTTTCTTATAACAATAGCTTTCATGCTAGCATCGGAATGCCGCCTTATGAGGCCCTGTACGGAAGAAGGTGTCGATCTCCCTTATACTGGGATGAAGTAGGAGAGCGGAAGATGCTCGGACCCGAAGTGGTCCAAAGGACCAAAGATATAGTGGATCTTATCAGAGGGCGACTTGTAGCAGCCCAAGACAGACAGAAGAAATATGCAGACCTAGCCCGAAAGGACAAGGAATATGAAGTAGGGGACTTAGTACTGTTGAAAGTATCCCCTTGGAAGGGATTAATGAGGTTCGGAAAGAAAGGAAAACTAAGCCCAAGATATATTGGACCTTTTGAGATATTAAGACGGATTGGAAAGTTAGCTTACGAGCTAGCCCTACCCCCTAACTTGCAACAAGTTCATAATGTGTTCCATGTGTCAATGCTAAGGAGGTATCATCGGGATGCCAGATACATAGTGGAGTACGAGCAGGTGGATATGCAGCCAGATCTAACTTACATGGAGAAGCCAGTAAGGATTATGGATAAGAAGGAGCAGGTGCTTCGGAACAAAGTGATCAAGCTAGTCAGAGTACTATGGCAGAATCATAATGTGGAAGAATCAACTTGGGAACTAGAGAGCACAATGCTAGAAAAGTACCCCCATTTGTTTTCTGTTTGATTCCGGGACGGAATCCTTTTAAGGAGGGGAGACTGTAATAACCCCAAAATTTTCAACTTTTTTTGTAACCCTTGTGAATAGTGTTTTAGCTAAATGAGAAAACTTTTCACGCCACACTATGTAGGGGTCCTGTTATGGATATTCTGGGATATTATTAGTACTCTATGAAGTATATAAGTGTATGTAAAGATCGTCAGAATCCAATTCCGAACACTTTGGTTTTTCCCGGAAATCCACTAGATACGGAGAGAATTGAGTATAAGGTAACAGGATAAAAAGGATTAAATTAAAGGATTATAATAGAGGATCATAAAAAGGAATATAATGTATTGAGAAAGGTTAAGGGAACCTAAGTAATAAGATCCCGGGTATGATCCTTCAAATGATAAACGAGAACGAAAGTTAAGCGAACCGTATAATAGATCAGCGGTCATTAGGCAAATGATTAGGAAGTTAATCAAAGGGATTAGTGGGAATGATGTCATCCAACCAATAGAAAGAGGACAAGGAAGGGAGGATGACATCATGAGGATGGCACAAGCATGACATGGGAAGGAAGGAGGTGTGGTGGCTTTGTAACCACACAAATTCAAGGGCAAGAAGGTAATTGACTAAATCAAACACAAAAGCAAAGCAACCAAGCCAAGTAAATTCATTCTTCATCAAAAATAAAAAGAACCAAGGCCTTGTTCATCTTTGCTCTCGGCTTTTCACTATTCATTAGGCAAGAAATTTCAAAAATTCAAGATCCAAGCTTCCTAAATTGGTGAGTAAATTCCCTAATCATCTTCATGCTTAGTTAGGGCTATATCATGAGTTTAAGCCATTAATTCCTTCTCAATCTTCTTCATTTAATCAAAGAAGAAGACTATGAATAGTGTTTTCAAGTTTTTAACTTGAAGTTTTTCTTGTTTTTCTTGAAGATCCAAGCATTCTTAAGACTTCTCAAAGCTTCTTAAGGCTTCCTAGCTCCTCCCACCACTTCAAGGAAGGTATACCATCTCCAAACCCTAGATTCCTATGTATTATAAGATGATTTTGATTAGTAGGATGATATTGTAGCTTGTTGTTGTGATTTAGAGTTTGGGATTTGGAATGGTAGTAAAATGGAATGGTAAATGTTGTGGTTTTGATTAAAAGAACTTAAGTATGATTAAAGTTAAGCTTAGGCATAAGTATGAATGTTAAAATTGAATTGGTTGGGGTTGTTATGATGTGATAAGGATGGATGTTGGTTGTATGTTGGATTTGAGGTTGAATTGGGAGGGTTTTGAATGGTTTAAAATATTGGAAATCGCGTAAACATAGCCGTCGTAACGTCCGATTTTCTTTAAACTGTTTTTGTACATAACATTAGGACCCGAGAACCCCCTGCTAGATTATAACCATTGCCATGTCTAGATAGCTCATGTTACGAGCTTCGTTTTGATATGTAGTTCGTTCGATTCCGATGCACGGTTTAGGAGAAACGACCGTTTCAAGTAACGGCGTTTCGCGAACGAAACTTTTCCCCTCGCCTTACTTTGAAACATAGGTTAAAGACCAAAAAGGGTTAATTAATGTATTAAACATTTATGGTAAGTGTGCTAGGCAGTTAGTAAGACACTCGCGAAAGAATCGCCTTAAAACTCGTAAAGGTTAAATTATTAAAAATGGTGGAGCTGAGGGTACCCGGGTGACTTAAGCAAATCAGTAAGCGCAAAATAAGCGTTAGAGTCTAAGTTAGTTAAAGTATAGATTTACAAGTGACTTTGGTTTAATTCCAACTTACTTGTTGTTTATAGGTTACCAGACTCGTCCCGAGCCTTTTATCACCCCAAGTCGCTCAGGCAAGTTTTCTACCCGATATACTGTTGTTGTGATGTAAATATATGTATATGCATTATCTTGTGATAGTGCATGATTGTTATTAGCAAATTTTGCGATATATTGGAGCATGCTGATATGGTATATATGCATGTCTGTTTCGTAATCTGGTTATCTATCTGTTGATTTCAATGCTTATAGTTGCATAATACCTATGCTAGAAATAAGCAAGTAGTTGCGTATACCCTTAGTATAGGGGATAAAAGGTGAACATATTTCTAAACCGGGAGTCGATGTTCCCGAGTATATTATATATATATATATTTATATATATATGGATATAGTTTTTAAAACTATGGATCGAATAAGGTTTATTCGATACCTTTATTTTACTTAATTGAATATTAATTTGAGTATTCATTCGAGGGCTTATGACTCAGTTTATTTTATTATTTGAATATTATTTGAATATTCATTCGAGGGCTTATGACTCAGTTTATATTATTATTGAATATTACTTGGATATTCATTTGAGGATGTATGACTCCTTTATTTTATGAATATTATTTATAGTATTCATTCGAGGAATTATGACTCCGCTTATTACTTAATAATATTCTTTATTGTATTAAAGAATAAGGTGTCGATAATCAAACTTACTTTTGATTATTCAAATAAAGATATTACTTTCGTATAAGTATATCTTTGATTATTTGCTATTCATTTCAAGTATAAGTTTTAATACTTCTACTTCAATTATTTTATAAAGATTATTCTTTATGGGAATATTATTTAAATAATAATATTCAGACATTTTCTAAATATTCTGGGGACTGATTTACTTCATTAAATCAGCTTCACTCCAAACATTCTTAAAAATGTTTTGCGAGTCTTCAAAATGATTTTTTTTAAAAGTTAGAGCGGATCCCAAAACTCATTTTTTTTAAGATCCTCCTTTCGAAGGTGATTTAAATACTCGCTCAAAACCTGAGGGATCCGGCTCTGTGGTGTGTTTTATATTCGCAACAAGGTTGCTGTTTTGTTAAATGAATTGATTATGTCACACTCCCAACTTAAATAGCAAAATAAATATAGTTATTACATCATTTTAATGAGTACTACACAACCAAAATCCAAGATCTTACAGTTTAGGGTTTGGAACAGCCCAACACTACCAACTATTACATCTGATTACAAATACCGAGTCCTCACACAACTATTATTACTTATTCTACCTGGGCTCGAACATAAGCATCCGCATCACAGGTCTTACGGGCAGTCTGCTTGAATCTAACCATGGCTGCTAGCTGTAATATCAGGGTAAAGCAAGAAGTGAGCCAAAAGCTCAACAAGTGCTAACAATACAACGCAAAGCATAAATCGAGATATACTTTTAGGAATGACAATGGAATGACATAATCAATGATAATCGAGAGATAAAACTTATGTGAGTTGGCATCATTATGCTTGCATCAAAACAATTTTAAAATCATTCTTAATCAAAATCATTTTATGACGCTACGGATTACAGCCGGTGATCAGCCGCGAAGTAACCCCGAACCTCGCTGGGTTCTAAAACATTATTGGGAATCCCTAGGCAACTTTTAAGCCTAATATAAGTGTGGAAAGGACTCGCGTCTCAGTCCAGATCCACCATTCAAGAAAACATTTGTCCCCCTTTGGGACTGAAAAATCCACGTTTTAATCATTTTAAAAACTGATGCCGATTTATGACAAAATCTCTTTCGACTGTAATTATTTTTATCAAGGGATTATAGATCAACTTGAAACACTGGAAATATGACACTAAATCTCAGGGCCATGATCTACTAGACTTTACTATATTAGGGTAATTGAGAGGTTTCCATAAACAAGAACTTAGACAAGGAAATTAAGCCAGGCTATTGGATAAGATGAAAGAGTAATGCCAAACTAGGCTTAAAGCAACGGTTGTAGACAAGATATAGGTATTAGAACATCAAAAGATAGGCATCACTGGTTCCAATAGGATAAAGGTGTTAAAATATAAAGAAAGCGATCATCAGCTCAGTATATAACAGGGTATCAAGCTTTAGGGTAAGGATAGGGTTATCAAACAATCATGAATGTATTTAAGAAATGATTGGCTTTTAGGTATCAAGATAAAGTTTCTATCGAGGTTATTCCAAGAGTTGAATCAAAGCATCAGGGTACAACATCAAGATTTCTCAGGGATCAATAGCATGATAAACAAAAGGATCAATAAGATATTATAACGCATCTCTAATTTATCATGGCATTAAACTATCATGAAAGACTTTTGAACTACTTGCAATATGTACTCGAGGGTTCATGGCATCTCTATGTAACTCAAAGATAAACAAAAGATACGCTTGATTTAAATACATCAAAATGACTCAGGATAATTGCATCGATATATATATATGAACTGTTTACAGCAAATACGAAGGTCAAGTTGAATCACTTGCCTTGAGATAGACTGGTCTGGTCTGACTGGTAGGAGCAACAACTGGAGCTTCACTCGACTTTTAAGGCAAGTTTTCCCTCGTCTCGAGATCCTACATAAATAATAATAATCCTCATTATAATATATTCTTTCCATCTTAACCTATTTACAACCCGAAATTAAACATGGATGGCACTTAGGCCTATACACACTTAATTCACATCCAACATTATATTTTTAAATGTACACACGTAGCCACATAATCACATATCGTATATTAATACCAAATAACATCACATACACCATAACGCCACACTAGGCTCGGATGATCTCGACTCACCACTTAAATTACTTGGTCGCTAACTAAACGAAGTCTTCGAATTTGGGCTTCCTAACTCAATGTGCCTTTCCTAAATTATCCAAAACCTATTGACCCTCACTTGTGCCTTTTGCTCTACTGACCTTATACTATCTTTCAACTATGGTGGTCGA
This sequence comes from Apium graveolens, assembly GCF_009905375.1. Taxonomy (NCBI): domain Eukaryota; kingdom Viridiplantae; phylum Streptophyta; class Magnoliopsida; order Apiales; family Apiaceae; genus Apium; species Apium graveolens. The sequence goes on from NC_133647.1 coordinate 128,699,546, forward strand.
CCTAATACTCACTTCTAAGTGTCCTAAAACTATGTGATAAGTGAAAGTGCTTACTGGTGCAAATTTCAGAATGGTAACTAAGGTTTCTTGAGTGCATTAGACACTCTTAAACTACAAGTTTTTCTTCAAAATTTTTACACAAGACTCTCCTGACCTAAGGGCATCTCATAAGCTTGATGTGGCTCAAAGGCCTGGCTTGGGCCTTCTTGGGCCTAAGCTAAAAGTCCAAGGTTCCCCTGTTTTTCTGGGCAGAAAATGACCTGACTTGAATTAACTTGTGACACATGGTTCTAGCTCATATCCTATGAACTATGGTTGGAAAAACTTCTCTGACATACCCTCTAACTAAGGCCCAATTGGGCCTAATGAGGGCCTACCCATGACATGGCCAAATCTCCCTATTTCTAAGTTGCAACAAAACTGTCCCCTGCTGGACAGATTTTGTTATTCTACTTGTGCACCTAACCAAATGACACGCAAACCTCCAACCAACTCCTAAAACCTATTATATACTCCCCCTACTAACTTCTGGTGGCTTGGGCCTCAAAGTGCACATCAATGACATGGTCAAAACTCACTCTAAACCTCAGGGTACTAAACTGATTTTTCTGCAGAAACTATAACTTCTCATTTTCCAAGATTTTGACTTGACAAACCCAACTAACAACAACTAAATACTTAAACCAAGACCTATACTTGGTATTCTACTGAACTAACTCCCTTTTTTCTTAAAATAACCTTGGTGAGATCATCCTTACCTAAGGTGCAACTATGGCAAAACAAAAGAGACTACTCTTTACAAATCACAAACCTTTATGCTCTTGAAGCAACAAGATATATATATTTTTATAAAAGATAACCACAAATTATTACCATGCAACAAGAAGCATAAATCAATATTATCACATTATTCCTACTGAAATTAAGGCTCACTAACAAAATCTTTCCAAATGATCAAAATTTCACAACAAACTAAGAGAATTCCACATGCATGCATGCCTTCGGGTTTTTCAAACCAAAACAACATGATTTCCAAATAAATTTTTATCATACTTCAACATGCAAGCCTAACATGGATTACAACTAAATGATCAACTAGCATGCAAAAGGATTTTATCAAGACTTTACTACAAAATTCATGTTATCATCACAAAATACACAAAAATGTTAACAAAGCAACAAAACACCATCCATTCGGCTCCTATCAAGTCATGGCCGAATGGATTAGGGTAAAAACAGCATTCGCATAGGTGTAACACTCTTATGTCTAGCCATTCTTGACCCTATGATACTATAACTCATGGTGAAAGCCTTAGATTCACAAGAACCAAGGAGGTTCACTTTGAGTTTAACAAAAACATCACCATGCAAGGTCAAAACATAGGTTTTTCACTCTATACTTTTGAAATATATAAGAATAACATATAGGGAGTAAAATTACTTGAATATAAGATGATTGTTTGGGTGAAAGAATGAAGAAATGAAGGGGATGGAGGGCCTCGGCTATGGGATGGCCGAGAGTGAGGGTTGAGCCGAGAGGGAGGGAGGAGAAAGGGGAGGGTGGAGTGAAAATGGAGTGATCATCACTTTAGGTTTGTTTTTATGTCTTTGACTAGACTAAATGTGAGTGGATTTAGGAAATGACAAGAGTAACCCTCTAGCTAAAGTTAGGCAAGTTTGCATGCAAGGTCAAGGAGGTAATTTGGCTAGCAAAATGTGAGTTAGTGGGGTGGAGAATGTCTTCTTTGCCCTTTGGTTAAATAGAAGAGAGTTTGCATGCAAGGTTATTCATGTAATTTGATAATTATTAAGCAACTAATTTCCAAAGATTTATTTTTATATAATAAAGTACAAGTTCAAAAATTATAAAATTTATACCATAAAATAACTTGGATTTTTAGAGACTTTATAAAATCATTTTCAAAATTTGTGTACAAAATGTCTTTTAAAAGAAAATTTTTCCAAAGCTTAGAATATTCCTTATAAATCAAAAATAAAGAAGTTAAATAAATTCTTGCTTTGAAAAATCATATACTACCCAAAGCAAATTTAAAATGCAGAAATTTTCACTCACACAAACGTACAAGCATTGAATATATTTTTATTTAACTTAATATTATTCACAAATAATATTACATAAAATGCCGGTCGTAACATCCTCTCCCCCTTAAGGGATTCTGTCCCCAGAATCTAAGAGAACAGATGAGGATACCGGGAACGCATATCAGACTCTAACTCCCAAGTCGACTCTTCGACCTTAGGGTTCCTCCAAAGTACTTTCACTAACTTTACTGATTTATTTCTAAGACTCTTTACTTGCCAGTCGAGTACTTTAACCGGTTGCTCCACAAATGACAGGTCTGCCTGAATTTCTACAGGTTCATATTCTATCACATGGCTAGCGTCAGGATTGTACTTCTTAAGCAACGACACATGGAACACATTATGCACATGCTGATACTGAGGTGGTAAGGCCAACTCGTAGGCCACCTTTCCTACTTGGCTCAAAATCTCAAAAGGACCTACGTATCTAGGTGCTAACTTTCCTTTCTTGCCAAATCTTATCAACCCTTTCCTAGGTGACACTTTTAGCAACACAGCTTCGCCAATTTGGAATTGAACATCCTTACGCGCGGGATCCGCATACTTCCTCTGTCTATCTTGAGCAGCAAGCAACCTTTTCTGAATTAACTTGACTGAGTCATGCAACTGTTGTACCAATTCTGAGCCGAGAATTCTTCCTTCTCCTACTTCATCCCAACTTGTTGGTGATCTACATTTTCGCCCGTACAAAGCTTCATATGGTGGCATGCCGATACTGGAATGATAGCTGTTGTTATATGAAAATTCAATTAATGGCAGGTGGTCGTCCCAACTTCCAGCAAAATCGATTGCACAACTGCGCAACATGTCTTCAATTGTTTGAATTGTTCTTTCACTCTGGCCATCAGTCTGCGGGTGATACGCCGTGCTCATATTCAACTTCGTGCCAAGACATTCCTGGAATTGCTTCCAGAATCTTGAGTTAAATCGGGGATCTCTGTCTGAAACTATTGATACAGGTACTCCATGCCTTAATACGATTTCGTGCACATACAGATGAACCAACTTGTCCAGTGACGACTTCTCATTTATTGGAAGGAAATGCGCCGACTTCGTAAGACGATCAATTATAACCCATATTGCGTCATGTCCGGACTTTGTTCGTGGTAGTCCTACTATAAAGTCCATAGCGATGTTTTCCCATTTCCATTCTGGAATCTTCAGGGGCTGAATTAATCCGCTTGGTCGTTGATGTTCTGCCTTTACTTTCTGACAGGTATAGCACTTCGCAACCCATTCTGCCACGTCTCTTTTCATATTTGGCCACCAAAAGTTCTTCTTTAAGTCTTGATACATCTTGGTGCTTCCCGGGTGGATTGAAAATTTCGAATGGTGGGCTTCATGTAGGATCTCATTCTTTAATTCAGATACATGGGGAATCCATATTCTGGATGAAAACCTTAGTATTCCTTGCTCATCCTTTTTGGTATTAATCTCTTCTCCAGATAACTGATTTTTCTCTTTTTCCATTACTTCCTCTTGACACTTCTTTATCTTTTCCATTAGTGTTGGCTGAAAGGTCATTGCATGACAAACTTCTTTGACTTTCCCATAAGCACAAAGTTCCAATTCAAATTTTCCGATTTCTTCAGATAACTCTTTTGATGTTATCATTGCATTCAATCTTTCCTTCCGACTCAGCGCATCGGCCACTACGTTCGCCTTTCCAGGATGGTAATTTATCGAACAGTCATAGTCCTTAATCAATTCCAGCCATCTCCTCTGCCTCATATTGAGCTCTTTCTGAGTAAAAATGTACTTTAAGCTCTTGTGATCCGTGTAGATTTCACACTTTTCTCCATAGAGATAGTATCTCCAAATCTTGAGTGCGAACACTATGGCGGCTAGTTCCAAGTCATGCGTCGGATACTTTAACTCGTGCGGCTTCAACTGTCTTGACGCATATGCTATTACCTTACTGTGTTGCATCAACACACAACCCAAACCCTTATGTGAAGCGTCGCTGAATATTACAAAATTCCCTTGATCATCTGGAAGTACTAACACCGGAGCTGTTACCAACTTCTGTTTTAACTCTTGAAAGCTATTTTCACATTCTGCACTCCATTCAAACTTTTGATTCTTTCTGGTTAACTTGGTCAATGGTGTGGTGATCTTCGAGAAATCCTTGACGAATCTTCTATAGTATCCGGCCAATCCTAGAAAACTTCGCACTTCCGTAGGAGTCCTTGGCCTCTCCCAACTCATAACTGCATCAATCTTCGCCGGATCCACTTTAATTCCATCATTTCCAATAACATGCCCCAAAAATTGAACTTCCTTTAACCAAAACTCACATTTGGTAAACTTGGCATACAACTTCTCTTGTCGGAGTATCTCCAATGCTATCCAGAGATGCTGCATATGTTCTTCTTCCGATTTGGAATAAATAAGGATGTCATCAATAAATACCACGACAAATTTATCCAAATACTTCTTAAATACTCGATTCATCAGATCCATGAATGCGGCCGGGGCGTTGGTCAATCCAAACGGCATTACTAGGAATTCATAATGCCCATATCTGGTCCTAAATACGGTCTTGGGAATATCTTCTTCCTTGATCTTTAATTGGTGGTATCCTGATCTCAAGTCAATCTTCGAAAAACATTTTGCTCCCTTTAACTGATCAAAAAGGTCATCTATCCTTGGTAGCGGGTAGCGGTTCTTGATCGTTACTTTATTCAACTCCCGGTAATCTATGCATAGACGCATACTCCCATCTTTCTTCTTCACAAAGAGAACAGGTGCTCCCCATGGCGACGTACTTGGTCGTATCACTCCCTTATCCAATAATTCTTGTAGCTGGCTCGCCAACTCTTTCATTTCTGCTGGTGCCATCCTATACGGAGCCTTTGAAACTGGTTCCGTGCCTGGAGCAAGGTTGATCTCGAACTCAATTTGTCGATCTGGTGGTAAGCCTGGTAGTTCGTCGGGAAACACATCGGGGAACTCATTAACTACAGGAATATCTTCCATGCTGGGGCTGCCTCTCTCTGAATCCACTACATATGCTAGGAACGACTCACAACCTTTTCTAAGTAACTTCTTAGCCTGAATAATTGTAAGAAATAGTCGCTCTTGCCTCTGTCCCTTAAATACTACCTTCTCTCCACTCTTCGTCTTTAAATTCACTCTCTTGGTCTTACAATTTATCTGCGCGCTATTCTCTCTTAACCAATCCATTCCTAAGATTATATCAAACTCTCCCAGCTTGAAGAGTATCAAGTCGGCCGAGAACTTATATCCCGAAATATCAATCTCACATTTTGGACAAAATTGATTCACAGGAATCTTCTCTTGGTTCGCAATTACCACATTTACTACCTCACTCATAACCGTTCTATCACATTGGATCTTATCAACAAAAGATTCTGATATGAAAGATCTTGTGGCTCCCGAATCAATCAATACTTTGGCTTTGACATTATTGAGTAAAAGTGTACCTGCTATCACCTCAGAATTCTGAACAGCATCTTTCATCTTTAGGTCAAATGTCCTTGCTGTTGCTTGCGGGGTTGGTGCGGGTGGTGGAGGTAATGCCAATACCTCAGCTGGCACGCTTGCACTGGTACTTGCCACGTTCATCAGGGCTCTGACTGGTCCTGTTGCCTTACACTCCCTAGCCATGTGTCCAGTCTTCCCACATTTGTAGCACGTAACTCCTGGCTTCGGCATCTTGCACTCATTTGCCAAATGTCCCTTCTGATTGCACCTATAACAGGTCATACTCAGCTTATTGCATACTCCGGGGTGCCTTCTTCCACAGTGCTTGCATTCTGGCCTCTGGAACCTGTTTTCTCCAACTTGCCCTTGGCTTGCCTGATTGTTCCCTCTTGATTCTTGCCTTTTGCCCAAATTTCCTTTCCTTTGAAAATTTCCGCCCTTCTGGAAACCAATCCTCTTTACATTCCGATCTTGCGAATTTCCAGCTTCAGACTTTTCTCCATAAAATGGAACCTTCCTCTTCTTGTTATCCCTCTCTTTCCTTGACTGCATCCCATTATTCTCAATCAGAGCAGCTTTCTGTACTACTCCCGCATAAGTCTCAAGTTCAAACATAGCCACCCTATCTCTGATCCAAGGCTCCAATCCTTGCTGAAATTTCTTTGCTTTTTCTTCCTCAGTGCTGGTATATTTTGTCACAAACCTTGACAACTCAGTGAACTTCTTCTCATATTCCAGTACAGTCATGTTCCCTTGCTTTAACTCAAGAAATTTTAGCTCCATCTGATTCTGCATGTACTTAGGGTAATACTTGTCCAGAAATAACTTCTTAAATCTCTCCCAAGAAATCTGCTGAGTGACTTCCATAGCTTTTACTGATTCCCACCAATAAATGACTTCTCCCTTCAAGAAGTAAGTGGCATACAGCGTCTTCTGATCGTCCCCTAACTGTACCAACTCAAAAGCCCTTTCTATCTCCTTGATCCATGTGTTTGCTATCACTGGATCAGTGGTATCATGAAATACAGGTGGATTCACACTCTGAAAAACCTTGAAAGTGACAATTTGTCTTGGTGGTACTGGTGGTTCAGGTGGTTGATATGGCTCACGGTTATCTTGGTTTTCAATTCGTTGTTGAAGAGTTAGTTGTTGTTGAGCTATAGCATTGGTTTGCTGTTGCAAGGTTTCCAGTAGTTGAAGAATGTTTGGGTCTGTGGTGAAGGTGGTTGTTGGGTTCTTCTTTTTGGGAGGCATGATCCTGAAATAAGAGTTGTGTTATAACAAATATAATTGATAAAATGATTCGAGGGTATCGCATGGCATTCTTGTTTACATATGGGGTCACGTTTCCAAATTAAGCAGATATGATGATAAAAACATAAAATAACAGTTGAGAGCAAATGGAACAATAGCACATAATTATTGAAATTTTAAAGGTCACAGTACATAGGATTGGGACATAGTCTGATTCTAGAAATAACAGGCTTATTTAAAGGAAAGACGGAAACAACTGGGGATTCCATAGAGTCTGATAGTACAACAACATGAAAGGTAAATGGAAAGAACTAAGGCTCCACTCCATCTGAACGGGGCTTGGTAGACTTTTCCTCTCGAAGTGTCTTCACAATGCTCTGGAGCTCATCCGCCACCATCTGAATGACATACTGGCTGGTACGGTCCCGGTGTGCTGGCATCTCCTCAAGCTTAGTGTTAACGTACCGAACCAAGGTCTCAAGTCTCGCAATCATCTGCTCCTTGGGCTTCCCTTAGTAGTTTCGGCTGTCCGGATACACGTTCTTCAGTCGGTCTATCAGTCGGTCGTACTTGCCCTGAAGCATGTCGAACTCGCGCCTCAACTCAGCATATACGGAGAAAGCAATAGTGTCGTCCGACCCAGAGGATGACGAGGAATGCGCCCTTTGCTGACAACCAATAAGAGGAGTATTAATAATAATTTACTTTACCTACTCTCTCGCATAGTATCTATAACCTACTCACAAGTCCTATAACCTATTTGGGCTGTTCAGGGACTCTAAACCGTAGCTCTGATACCAAAACCTGTCACACCCCCAACTTAAATAGCAAAATAAATATAGTTATTACATCATTTTAATGAGTACTACACAACCAAAATCCAAGATCTTACAGTTTAGGGTTTGGAACAGCCCAACACTACCAACTATTACATCTGATTACAAATACCGAGTCCTCACACAACTATTATTACTTATTCTACCTGGGCTCGAACATAAGCATCCGCATCACAGGTCTTACGGGCAGTCTGCTTGAATCTAACCATGGCTGCTAGCTGTAATATCAGGGTAAAGCAAGAAGTGAGCCAAAAGCTCAACAAGTGCTAACAATACAACGCAAAGCATAAATCGAGATATACTTTTAGGAATGACAATGGAATGACATAATCAATGATAATCGAGAGATAAAACTTATGTGAGTTGGCATCATTATGCTTGCATCAAAACAATTTTAAAATCATTCTTAATCAAAATCATTTTATGACGCTACGGATTACAGCCGGTGATCAGCCGCGAAGTAACCCCGAACCTCGCTGGGTTCTAAAACATTATTGGGAATCCCTAGGCAACTTTTAAGCCTAATATAAGTGTGGAAAGGACTCGCGTCTCAGTCCAGATCCACCATTCAAGAAAACATTTGTCCCCCTTTGGGACTGAAAAATCCACGTTTTAATCATTTTAAAAACTGATGCCGATTTATGACAAAATCTCTTTCGACTGTAATTATTTTTATCAAGGGATTATAGATCAACTTGAAACACTGGAAATATGACACTAAATCTCAGGGCCATGATCTACTAGACTTTACTATATTAGGGTAATTGAGAGGTTTCCATAAACAAGAACTTAGACAAGGAAATTAAGCCAGGCTATTGGATAAGATGAAAGAGTAATGCCAAACTAGGCTTAAAGCAACGGTTGTAGACAAGATATAGGTATTAGAACATCAAAAGATAGGCATCACTGGTTCCAATAGGATAAAGGTGTTAAAATATAAAGAAAGCGATCATCAGCTCAGTATATAACAGGGTATCAAGCTTTAGGGTAAGGATAGGGTTATCAAACAATCATGAATGTATTTAAGAAATGATTGGCTTTTAGGTATCAAGATAAAGTTTCTATCGAGGTTATTCCAAGAGTTGAATCAAAGCATCAGGGTGCAACATCAAGATTTCTCAGGGATCAATAGCATGATAAACAAAAGGATCAATAAGATATTATAACGCATCTCTAATTTATCATGGCATTAAACTATCATGAAAGACTTTTGAACTACTTGCAATATGTACTCGAGGGTTCATGGCATCTCTATGTAACTCAAAGATAAACAAAAGATACGCTTGATTTAAATACATCAAAATGACTCAGGATAATTGCATCGATATATATATATGAACTGTTTACAGCAAATACGAAGGTCAAGTTGAATCACTTGCCTTGAGATAGACTGGTCTGGTCTGACTGGTAGGAGCAACAACTGGAGCTTCACTCGACTTTTAAGGCAAGTTTTCCCTCGTCTCGAGATCCTACATAAATAATAATAATCCTCATTATAATATATTCTTTCCATCTTAACCTATTTACAACCCGAAATTAAACATGGATGGCACTTAGGCCTATACACACTTAATTCACATCCAACATTATATTTTTAAATGTACACACGTAGCCACATAATCACATATCGTATATTAATACCAAATAACATCACATACACCATAACGCCACACTAGGCTCGGATGATCTCGACTCACCACTTAAATTACTTGGTCGCTAACTAAACGAAGTCTTCGAATTTGGGCTTCCTAACTCAATGTGCCTTTCCTAAATTATCCAAAACCTATTGACCCTCACTTGTGCCTTTTGCTCTACTGACCTTATACTATCTTTCAACTATGGTGGTCGACCTAATACTCACTTCTAAGTGTCCTAAAACTATGTGATAAGTGAAAGTGCTTACTGGTGCAAATTTCAGAATGGTAACTAAGGTTTCTTGAGTGCATTAGACACTCTTAAACTATAAGTTTTTCTTCAAAATTTTTACACAAGACTCTCCTGACCTAAGGGCATCTCATAAGCTTGATGTGGCTCAAAGGCCTGGCTTGGGCCTTCTTGGGCCTAAGCTAAAAGTCCAAGGTTCCCCTGTTTTTCTGGGCAGAAAATGCCCTGACTTGAATTAACTTGTGACACATGGTTCTAGCTCATATCCTATGAACTATGGTTGGAAAAACTTCTCTGACATACCCTCTAACTAAGGCCCAATTGGGCCTAATGAGGGCCTACCCATGACATGGCCAAATCTCCCTATTTCTAAGTTGCAACAAAACTGTCCCCTGCTGGACAGATTTTGTTATTCTACTTGTGCACCTAACCAAATGACATGCAAACCTCCAACCAACTCCTAAAACCTATTATATACTCCCCCTACTAACTTCTGGTGGCTTGGGCCTCAAAGTGCACATCAATGACATGGTCAAAACTCACTCTAAACCTCAGGGTACTAAACTGATTTTTCTGCAGAAACTATAACTTCTCATTTTCCAAGATTTTGACTTGACAAACCCAACTAACAACAACTAAATACTTAAACCAAGACCTATACTTGGTATTCTACTGAACTAACTCCCTTTTTCTTAAAATAACCTTGGTGAGATCATCCTTACCTAAGGTGCAACTATGGCAAAACAAAAGAGACTACTCTTTACAAATCACAAACCTTTATGCTCTTGAAGCAACAAGATATATATATTTTTATAAAAGATAACCACAAATTATTACCATGCAACAAGAAGCATAAATCAATATTATCACATTATTCCTACTGAAATTAAGGCTCACTAACAAAATCTTTCCAAATGATCAAAATTTCACAACAAACTAAGAGAATTCCACATGCATGCATGCCTTCGGGTTTTTCAAACCAAAACAACATGATTTCCAAATAAATTTTTATCATAATTCAACATGCAAGCCTAACATGGATTACAACTAAATGATCAACTAGCATGCAAAAGGATTTTATCAAGACTTTACTACAAAATTCATGTTATCATCACAAAATACACAAAAATGTTAACAAAGCAACAAAACACCATCCATTCGGCTCCTATCAAGTCATGGCCGAATGGATTAGGGTAAAAACAGCATTCGCATAGGTGTAACACTCTTATGTCTAGCCATTCTTGACCCTATGATACTATAACTCATGGTGAAAGCCTTAGATTCACAAGAACCAAGGAGGTTCACTTTGAGTTTAACAAAAACATCACCATGCAAGGTCAAAACATAGGTTTTTCACTCTATACTTTTGAAATATATAAGAATAACATATAGGGAGTAAAATTACTTGAATATAAGATGATTGTTTGGGTGAAAGAATGAAGAAATGAAGGGGATGGAGGGCCTCGGCTATGGGATGGCCGAGAGTGAGGGTTGAGCCGAGAGGGAGGGAGGAGAAAGGGGAGGGTGGAGTGAAAATGGAGTGATCATCACTTTAGGTTTGTTTTTATGTCTTTGACTAGACTAAATGTGAGTGGATTTAGGAAATGACAAGAGTAACCCTCTAGCTAAAGTTAGGCAAGTTTGCATGCAAGGTCAAGGAGGTAATTTGGCTAGCAAAATGTGAGTTAGTGGGGTGGAGAATGTCTTCTTTGCCCTTTGGTTAAATAGAAGAGAGTTTGCATGCAAGGTTATTCATGTAATTTGATAATTATTAAGCAACTAATTTCCAAAGATTTATTTTTATATAATAAAGTACAAGTTCAAAAATTATAAAATTTATACCATAAAATAACTTGGATTTTTAGAGACTTTATAAAATCATTTTCAAAATTTGTGTACAAAATGTCTTTTAAAAGAAAATTTTTCCAAAGCTTAGAATATTCCTTATAAATCAAAAATAAAGAAGTTAAATAAATTCTTGCTTTGAAAAATCATATACTACCCAAAGCAAATTTAAAATGCAGAAATTTTCACTCACACAAACGTACAAGCATTGAATATATTTTTATTTAACTTAATATTATTCACAAATAATATTACATAAAATGCCGGTCGTAACAGATTACTTACCCAACACTCGGGAAGTAAAATTCTTGGAACAAGTTAATCCATTAACAGGCATCGCCTGGGTAATATCGGTGAGTTTTCCTTTCCAACTAGATACGACTTCTTGGTGGAGCCGTATCAACAAGTTCTACTTGGGGAAAGGGGGAACGAGCTTTACGTTTCAGAGTCATGGATTTCATCTGAACTAGGAGTGGCGTAAGTGGTCGAGTGGCGCCGGCCCAGCCTTATTATATTGGCCCAAATGACCTGGAAGTTCCGCTAAGGCGGTCCATTCCTTAGGAGTTCAGTGTTCGGTTGACAAGTAAATCCGACAGGTTCTCCTCTACATGTAGAAAATGGTGGGGTTGTACTACTACGACTGATCATCGTAAGTGGTCTTCCTGGCGCGGCAAACTCCCGTAATGAGTTCATCATCCATTTGGATAATTCTGCAACACTACCCGTAGCATTTCGATCGAAAGGCTACTAATGGGTGGTTGTCGAAGCATTGACAGGGTCAAACATTTTTATTGGTGTATCCATTGAATGAAGTATCTCGTAACTTCATTTCTCTTCAAAATATTTCAAAGATCAAATATTTTCAAGTTTTATTTATGGTCTCATCTATGGGATGACCTCGTGAATCTTATTATACTTCGAACAGTAGTAGTACAAGTAGATTTCAAAAAAAAATGGTATAAGTATAGTGAAGTAATTGGTAACTTCATCTTCTTTTAAAACTTATATCCAGTAAGTAATTACCTTACTCATGATAAAGGATTTTAGTAAGTATCCATTTAGATACTTGTATTATTGTTATCACTATATATTATCTTGCGAGCTGTAAGGCTCACTCTTGCTTTATTTCTTCATCACACAACAACAGTTAGGAAAGATGGCCAGACTCCAGCAGACCCAGCGCAAGCGCGTGGGAAGCGTCCCGCGTCTTCCCGATGATGTTGTGGCTGCTATAGCTGCAGAGGTAGATCCATTGGTAGATCAGGCATTCTACTTTTGAGAATCAATTATGTATAATTATAACTTGTGGCAGATAATGGCAATTAACTGTAAATTTATCAAGTAATCGTTTTGGGTTGTAATAACTTTTAAATTATGGATTCAAAGACTTGTACTTATTTCAATTTCATCTCTGAGACTATAACGGGTTGTGGTGTGTATTAGTGTGGGGTCACAGCATAAGGTTATTTTTATTAATTAAGTGAAGTGATATTGTGGAAAGAAAGACCGTGACGACCCGGATCCCCGACCCCGGATCTGGGGGTGTTATAATAATGAATGGAATTGAGCATATTGACAATATCAGTGTCAGTGTGTGGTGCAGTTACATTATCATCAGGAATCTTGAAACATGCTTTTATTACATCACTATTGATACAGAAATCATTACCTTTGATGGTTAGAGTGATGGTTTTGTCAGTAGAGTTGTAGATTGTTGTTGTCCACATCTCCTCAACAACTTCACAATAAATTGTGGGTGATTTCAGCATGGAAAAACTTAACTTGTAGTTGTGCACAAAGTCCATCATCTTATGATAGTCTTCAGATTGCTGAATCCCCTTATTGACCAAGGCAGTGAAGTTGTTCTTCTCATAGATGAACCTAGTCTGTGACATGATCTTAACTACGGGTGCCATTATTAGAGAAGAAAAGCTTGAAGAGAAAGAGGATTTTTGCTTGAGAGAGAATGAAGTAACACAGTTGAATTTGAGAATGATAAAAGAAAATGATTAGAATGAAATAAGCTTTTATACTTTACTCAAAATCAACTGATAAAAATAATAAAGAGAAGTAAACTACCCAATAGAAATTGTCTAAAATAGCCGTTTTAAAATAAACTGTAAAAATTCTCCCCATTATCCGTCGTGTAATGCTTACAAACTGTAAGTATACTCGATGGATAATGTTCACAGAATTAACGGTTAAGATTTAGACACTTCGACGGATGAGGATAAGTTGATATCCGTCGAGCTTTAAAATACTCAAGAAAAGTAATTGATTTTTATTTACAATTTGTATATCGACGGATGACTCAACTCGATGGATAATGGTCATCCGTCGAGATGCAAATTTTGACTTAGCCAAAATTTTCATCCAAGACTAAAAATCAGTTAAATTTCTGGATACTTTTCAACTTGCAAAATAATTCAGATAAATTCAAGAGTAATTAAGCATACCTAACTCACTTACCAACCTAGAAAAGGTGGATTCATCCAGTGGTTTGGTAAAAATATCTGCAAGTTGCTTCTCACTTGGAACAAAATGTAACTCTACAGTACCATTCATTACATGTTCCCTTATGAAATGGTACTTGATGTCTATATGCATTGTCCTTGAATGTTGCACTGGATTTTCAGTGATGGCAATTGCACTTGTGTTGTCAAAGAAAATAGGAATCCTTTCAACTTGCAAACCATATTCTAGCAATTGATTTTTCATCCATAAAATCTGTGCACAGCAACTGCTAACAGCAATATATTCAGCTTCAGCTGTAGAAGTAGAAACTGAATTTTGCTTTTTACTGAACCAGGACACAAGCTTGTCTCCTAAAAATTGACAGGTTCCTGTTGTGCTTTTTCTATCAATTCTGCAACCTGCGTAATCTGCATCTGAATAACCAGTTAGATCAAAACCAAAATCTCCAGGATACCAAATGCCAAGGTTTGGTGTTCGTTTGAGATATCTAAAAATTCTCTTAATAGCTATCAAATGAGACTCTCTAGGATCAGCCTGAAATCTAGCACACAAACATGTAGCAAACATTATATCTGGCCTACTAGCTGTTAAGTACAGAAGTGAGCCAACCATGCCCCTATAACTTAAAATATCCACAGACTTTTCAGTAGTGTTTAGTTCAAGCTTAGTTGCAGTGGCCATGGGAGTTTTTGCAGATGTGCAATCCATTAGATCAAACTTCTTTAAAAGATCAAAAATATATTCTTCTTGAGTTGCTCTCCTGGTTTGAACTCTGGAAGAAACAATACCAATAATCAGTTCAAAGGGGTGATCTTTTGTCCATTTTCTTGGTTGAGGTAGATTAGCCCTAGATGAAGAGACCTCAATGTTATCTTGATGTGTGATTGCGTTTTGATTGCTAGAAACTCCCCCTGAGTTTGTGGATCTTTGATTTGAGATTGGGGTGCTTTCTATGGGTGATCTGCCTTGACTTCCTGCTCCTTTTAATAACCCGACGGATGGTGAATTTTGAGTACCGACGGATGAGGCAGGTTGTCTTCCGACGGATAATACAGATTGCCTTCCGACGGATGAAGCATTATGTAACTCGACGGATGTTGAGTTTTATGCTTCATTTGTAGTAGATTTGTCTGCATTATCCTTAGACACTGTTTCTTGATCACTCTCATCATCACTTTCATCACTGACCATCTCAACATTGTCGAATTTGAGGCTCTCATGGTAATCTCCATCTTTTAGTCCTTCAATCTTTTTATCATCAAACACAACATGGATAGATTCAACAACAATGTTGGTTCTTAGATTGTAGACTCTATATGCTTTACCAACAGCATATCCAACAAAAATTCCTTCATCTGCTTTAGCATCAAACTTCCCATTTTGATCAGTTTGATCTCTCAGAATATAGCATTTACAGCCAAAGACATGAAGAAAGTTCAGAGTTGGCTTCTTGTTCTTGAACAATTGATACGGTGTCATGCATCTTACTTGATTAATCAGAGAGATGTTCTGAGTGTAGCATGCAGTGTTTACAGCTTCAGCCCAGAAGTATGTTGGTAGTTTTGATTCTTGAAGCATTGTCCTTGCAGCTTCAATAAGAGATCTATTCTTTCTTTCCACTACTCCATTCTGTTGTGGAGTCCTTGCTGCTGAAAACTCATGCAAGATTCCATTTTCCTCACAAAATGCTCTCATGACATAGTTCTTGAACTCAGTTCCATTATCACTCCTGATTCTTCTACCTTTGAAATCAGGATGATTGTTAACTTGCCTTATGTAATTGATAATGATTTCACTAGCCTCATCCTTGGACTTTAGGAAATAGGTCCAAGAGAACTTTGAGAAATCATCTACAATTACTAGGCAAAATCTTTTCTTTGAGATTGACAATATATTGACTGGTCCAAAAAAATCCATGTGAAGCAGTTGTAGAGGCTCTTCAATTGCTGAATCAAGTTTCTTCCTGAATGATGCTTTAATCTGCTTCCCTTTTTGGCAGGCATCACACAGTCCATCCTTTGTAAACTCCACCATAGGAATGCCTCCAACTAGCTCTTTCTTTACCAGCTCATTCATGGTCTTGATGTTCAAATGGGATAGCTTCTTGTGCCATAGCCAACTTTCATCTTGACTTGCTTTACTAAGAAGACAAGTTACAGATTCTGCTTTAGTTGAGTTGAAGTCAGCTAGATACATATTTCCTCTTCTCACACCAGTGAGAACCACTTTGTTGTTTTGGTTATAAATCACAACACAGGTTTCTTTGTTGAAGGTTACTGAGTTGCCTTTATCACAAAGCTGGCTGATACTCAACAGACTGTGTTTGAGACCATCCACTAAGGTAACCTCTTCAATGATGACATTGTCCTTTGAAATCAAGCCATATCCCACAGTATAACCTTTGTTGTCATCTCCAAAAGTGATACTTGCGCCAGCTCTCTTTTCAAACTCTGTGAGCAGGGTAGAATCACCAGTCATGTGTCTTGAACAACCACTATCCAAGTACCAAAGATTCCTTCTGTTTCCCTGCACACATCAAAATCAAATCAAGTTGATTATGGTACCCAAGTTTCCTTGGGTCCTGCCTTGTTAGCTTTCTTCTTCTGTTTCTTAGGTCTTAACTCATTTGACTTAGGAATTTCAGATTCTTCCTTAGTCATTTGGGTTGGGCCTTTGAAACCACTAGATGCAACAGAATTATCATGCATGTTATGGCTAACAGGAAATGGCATGCTTGGTACAAACATGTTATTCCAGTAAGGCATGCTAAATGGCATTTGAGGCATATTATATGCAGCATAATATGGATTAGGTGCAAATGGCATGTTAGCAAACTGTGCATTCATGTTCTGTGTAGCCATAGCATTAACAGGCACGGGAGGCATGGCATTCATGTTAGAGAATTGAGGCGGAACAGACATGGGAGTAGGCATGGCAGATTTACAATTAACAGACAAATGATTTACACTACCACACTTGACACAGATTTTTCTAGGAGCATATTTGTCAGGTATGTAGTTATTATGTTTGTTAATTCCTGCTTTACCATTCCTATTGTTTTTCCTTTTAGTCTCTGTTTTTACCTCTATCTTCTCAAGTCTGTCACTTAACTGTTTGACAGTCATGTGACCAACATTAGCCTTCTTCCCTTTCTTGGCTTGACTTGACTCTCCTGAAACAAAGTTCTTGGAAATAGACCCATACTTTTCATTTAGCTTGGTTAATTTGGCTTTGCTAATAGGTTTGCTCACAGCCGACGGATGAGGATTTTTATCATTCGACGGATAACACTTTTTGTTATCCGACGGATAGTCCTCATCATCCGTCGAGTCTACATCTGTCAGCAATCCATCTACCAAAATAGGTTCTAGTTTCTCCTTATTCTTTTTCCAGGCTTCATCACAAAAAGACTCAATTCCTTGAACCTTGGTAATTTGAGCATGAACATCTCTGGATGTTTTCCATGCTTTAATCACCTCATGTTCACGATCGAGCTGCTTCTTTAAAATTTCTTCCTTTTTCAAGGACTCAGTTAATTCCTCCTTGGCAATTCTACACTCAATTTTTAGTTTCTCAAACTCAACAAACTGAGACTCAAGAACATTATTCCTCTCACTCAAAAACAAGTTGTTTTCTTTGATTTTAGCATTTTCTTTAGTGAGGGACTTAAGTGTAACACGCAAATGATATAATTCCGTAGACATGTCATTTATTGCATCATTACACTCAGCTTTAGATAAATGTGCAAGGTTTGTAGTGATTACCTGATTGCTTGAGGAACTTGTCTCTGTTTCATCAGACTTGGCCATAAGGGCTAGATTGACATAGCTGACATCCTCATCTTCATCCAAACCATCAGCTGCCCAGTCATTCTCTTGTGTAATAAAAGCCCTTTCCTTCTGTTTGAGTAGATCAAAGTATTTTTGCTTGTAATCCACAGACTCAAATCTTTTCTTAAGGGAATCTGACTTTCTACACTCATTTGCAAAATGCCCTGCCAAGCCATATTTAAAACACTTGAATTTTGATTTATCCACCATGTTTCTATTTGGCTTGGAAGCTCCAAAGTTCTTCTTGAACTTGAGCTTGGCAAATCTTCTTGAAAGGAATGCTAGGTGCTCATCAATGTCCTCTATGTCATCTTGGCTCAATGAATCTTCACTTTCTGTAGCTAGCCCTTTACCCTTGCTTTCACAGGCCTTTGAAGTTGATTCCACAGCTTCCATCTTCACTTCCTTCTCCTTTTCCAGTTCAGCCACTAGTGCAATGGATCCTCCTTTCTTCTTTCTTCTTTCCTCTCTCCATTCTTTCATCCTGCTCTATCTCAAGCTCATAGGTCTTCAGAATGCCATACAGTCTCTCCAAAGTAAACTCCTTATAATCTTGTGAGTTTCTCAATGAGACTGTCATTGGTTTCCATTCATTTGGAAGAGATCTGAGAAATTTCAGATTGGAGTCTTTAGTCTGATAGACTCTTCCATGCAGTTTAAGAGCATTTAGTAGCTTTTGGAATCTACTAAAAATGTCAGTGAGTGACTCACTTTCTTCATTGTGAAAATGCTCATATTGCTGAATCAGGAGCTGCATTTTATTTTCTCTTACTTGCTCAGTACCATCACAGATTATCTGTATTGTGTCCCAAACTTCCTTGGCAGTCTTGCAGTTGATGATGTTATCAAACATGTCTGCATCAACACCATTGAACAGAATGTTCATGGCCTTTTTATCTTTCCTGACTTGTTCAATATCAGGATCAGACCATTCATGCCTTGGCTTTGGAACAGATGGTTCATTTCCTGTTGCAGCTCTCATTGGAACATGAGGGCCTCTTTCTATGCAGTCCACATAGGCCTCATCTTGAGAAAGCATATGAAGATGCATCTTTACCTTCCAATGATGGTAATTATCTTTATCAAGAAAAGGAATCTTGACTCCAACATCTTTCTTGTTCATCTTGCTGAATTGTTTTGATCTTTAAACTCTTTGTAGATTAAGAGCCTGCTCTGATACCAATTGTTAGTCCCTTAACAATATAACAAGAATTACAGAAGGGGGGTTGAATGGAATTCTTGAACCTTTTTCTTGAAATAAAAATGTTCAACTCGATTATGGATATATTTGTTTTGATTAGCACAATGCGGAATGTAAACTTGAATGAATCAAAACATAAGTAATTAAAAACAAGAGTCTTTAAAAACTTTCTGGTGGATTTAAACAATTCCACCAGAGATATATTTAATATATCGAGAGGACTCTGTGTGCAGAAATGCTCACAGCTACTTACACAAAATAGAACTGCTAAGAACACAGGAAATGCTAAAGATAGTGCTTACAAAGATTTCTCTGTTGTTGTTTCTTAGCTATCTCAGTTATTTTTCTATTTGCTACACTCTTGGTTTATATATTACCAAGATTACAAAGTCAAAAGAACTGAATAAATATAAAATCTAACAGTCTTGATCTTTGCTACTTTTCATCCTCTATTACCCAGTTAATGGGCTTCCACAGTGTACTTGTATCCAACTCAACGGCTGTGTGTCAGCTTTCACTGTTCAACTGATGTTTGAATCATGATATGATCATCTGTCGACTTTCAGATTATCCGTCGATGACTTAATTGATCATCCGTCGACTGCTATGTTAAACATCCGTTGATAGTCATTTGATCATCCGTCGAAGCTTTGTTAAGCATCCGTTGGTAGCTATTTTGGTCATCCGTCGAAGCTTTGTTAATCATCCGTTGGTAGCTATTTTGGCACTTGACTTCATTTCACTTATACAGAATTATAAGACATTGCTTATGTACAGTTAATCAACCTATTCTGCATATCTAGTTAAAGTCAACATGACTTATATGCTACTTCAGATTTTATACAAAGGTGAATACAACACTATGCTACAAACTTATTATTACATAAGCTATTCACTCGATGGATAATAAGTTAATCATCCGTCGGGACTATAATGAGTTATCCGTCGGGACTATAATTCTTATCCGTCGAGTGCTACATTATTTCACTAAGTAAAATCTACTTAGATGTTTTGTTTAGGTAATCATCAAGTGCTCAACATATTCACAACAGTTCTCAAGTACAATCTCTTGACAAAGATGGTTAGCCAATATCATGAAAAATCTATGTTAGGTCACACACACTGTAGAGGGGGTGAATACAGTATAAATTACAATCAAATCAAACTTTAATATCTCAAGTAACAGAAAAAAACTTTATTGAAACAATAAACTCTGTTACAGTATGGAACTGTTACCTCTCAGTGATGAACAAATATCACGAGAGCTGCTAGGGTTACAATGAATAATCTTCTCGAATATGATAACACTTATAGTGTAAACCCTATGTCTATGTTTATATACTACACAGTTACAAGATAATTGCTAATTGATATGGAATATAATCCTGCTTCCTAAAATATATCAATCAGATATCTTTTCTTCCAAGTATTCCATTCTTCACGGAATTCCTTCTTCATGCATATCTCTTCTTATGTTTATCTCGATCTTCTTTCCTTTAAACAGCTGATGTCCTTATCTGAACGTCCTTCAACACTTAAGTTCTGATATCTAACTTCTGATGATTATCTCCTGATAATATAAGTACTGATATCGTTAAGTCCTGACTTCCAGTATAAGTACTGATTCCCAGTTAAGTACAGATTTGTCCTGTTAAGTAAGATCTGAAAACTAAACATAAATCATATTAGCCATGACATTATCAAATATATCTAACAATCTCCCCCAACTTGTAAATTAACATAATATACAAGTTTAACAGATATTTGATGATGTCAAAAACATTAAGTACAAATGCATGAGAAATAAACTAGATAACTACAACTTACTGTCCTTAAAGCTTTACCAATATTTAACTTCTCATAACAACTTCAATCTGTACAAATATCAGAATTTAAGCGGTTGTAGATCTTTGACTTGGCTTCATCTTCTGATCTCTCTGATGTCAGGAGTTGTTCTGAGATAGTTCTTCAACAAACATCTCTCAGCATATCTAAGTTCATCAATCATTCTCCTTTTGGCATCTTTAAGCTCTGCAGTATCTTCACCAATTTGAAGGATTGCAGCCCTGAGATCATTAATCTTTGCTTTTCTTATATCCTGATCCAGTCTGATCAAATATGCTTTATCAGACTCAAGATTGAATTCCACAGCCCTGTACCCTAGAAAGGTAGTTATAATTTGAGCAGAATTGGGCTTCATTTCAACTATATCACCCTTGTGATCTCTGAACTTTGGAACATATATGCTGTCAGACTTAACAGAATAAAGCCTTTTCTGTCTCTGAATCTGATCCTTCAAATAGTTTGCAGCAGTTCCTGTTATTCTGTCATCCACTTGAAGTAAGAATAGTACATGCTCCAGTTCTTCAAAATACTTCAATGGAATGGCATTTTGTCTTATATGATAAACCCTACCATCTGTCATAAAATACAACAAGATGTATTCTTTCAAGTAGGTATGGTAAACCATTTGTACAGATTCTAGTTGATTCAATCTCTCAGGAGTTGCTCCAATACCTGGTTCACTCAAGGAAGTTGGATCATTGGTAGTGTTCTGTATTCTTCTTTCATCAGCACTTCCCAATCCAGTTTTATCTCTTGCTTCCTTTCCAGTAACTACTCTTGCTTCAAAACCACTTTCAGTAGTCTTCAAAGGTTGAGTCTGTTTTGCTTTAGTGAATCCTGATAGGAGTGTCTTTGGTCTAACTTCTGATATCAAGTTAACTTGAGCTGTGTCAGAGGTTACTTGCTTCTTTGAAATATCAGAACTTACTTTATCTTGACTCTGAACAACTTGAGCCATGTCAGAGGTTGTTTTAAGAACTTTTCTTGAAGTCAGAGCAAGATCATCCTTTTCATCAGTAATTTCTTCATCCTCAGGAGGCACATAAACCTTGATAGGTTCACCAACCTTTTCTTTACCCTTGGATCTTGGATCTATCTGCGGTTGTGATTTAGCCAATGTTGCTTCAGCATTTGTCCTTTCTTTTATCACAATGCCTTTGAGTTTTGGAAGTGGCTTTTTACCAGAAGCTTCAGATTTAGATGTGACTTTCTCTTATTTAAGCCTGGCTTCTTCCTCCATTAAACTCTCCAAGTCCATTCCTGGATTTTCCTGAAGAAATAACTGTCTTGACATTTCTTCATCAAGATCTAAAAGTTCATCAGAACTTATCCTTTTACCAGTAGCAGAACTTATTCTTTTCCCAGTATCAGAACTTGTCCTGTGACTTGTGATTTCAGCTTTTCTTGATATGAAACCTCTACCTTGACTATGACCTCTACCCATTCCTGAGCTTCCTTGATCATCTTTTCCATCATCCTTCCCTTTCAGTGTCTTGTCAGTCTTGTATTTGGACTTAATTACTTTCTCCCCCTTTTTGGCATCAGCAGGTAATAGTAGAGAGACAAACAATTCCACTAAGGATTGGATTTGAGTAAGTTGAGATTTTTGAGAAGCTTGATTTGCCAAAATATCATTAATCTGAGCTTGTTGTTTTTTTTGAGTCTTCTTAATATCAGCAATCCTGTCAAAAGTAGGTTGGAAGAACCTTTTCTTGTCAAGTTTCCAAACTTCTCCTTGCTTAATAAATTCTTCCTGAATCTTGTGTAGCTCTGCATGAGTAGTTGAATGAAGACCTTGTAGATATTTAGTACTCAATGCAGTGACTCGAAGCTGGGTTTTCAAATCATCAGAATTTAACATTTCATCAGCTTTAGTCAAGTGCTCAGCAAGCTGCATTGCATTTGGAACACAGGAAAATGAGTTCCATTCCTTATTCCACTCCTGTCCTGCAGGAGTTTCACTCCAAGGCACTGGTGCTTCTCTGGTAACAAACTTCTTAACCAGTTCAGACTTAAGAATAGTCTGTTAAGGAGCATGTCCTGAAGGACCTGCTTCATCAGCATCTGCAGTTGGAGTAGCATCACCAGTATCTCCAGCATTTGCAGCATCAGAACTTACAGAATCAGTATCCTCTGATAAAACTACAATGTGAGTAGCAATGGAGGCTTCAGTATCCTCTAATTGCTGATCTGGTTCTAAGTTCTGATCAACAGCCATATCCTGATGCTCACCTAAAGTCTGATCATCAGCATCTTAATGCAGAGAAGGTGTTGTAGATAACTCTGGAGTTTGAACAGCATCAGTAACAGGTGTTGTGGAAGGATTAGTTGTTGTTGGAGCTTCTAAGAGAATTACTTCAGGAACAACCAAGTTTTGAACATCAATATCAGCACTTGTGCCTGGATCAACAGGAGATACAGAGGATGTGTTGACCTTTTCAGAAACAGCTTCCTTAGATGGAGTTGATAGAGAAGAAGTGACTTTAGCAAATTCCTTTTCTTGTGATATCAGAGATTCCTGATCCCCTTCCTTAGCTGCTTCCTCTTCATCATCTAAAACTGGCCTATTTGCCCTCTGTTTCTTGTATCTCTTTGTAGATTTGGATTCCTTGGGAGTTTCAGAAACTGTCATTCTTCTAAGCCTCTTGAGAAGCCTAGATCCCCCAATTCCAGAATCCTTCTGAGAAGTCACTTTCTCAGCTTCTTTAACAACAGGTTCTGAAGAAGGAACCTGTTCCTCAGTATCAGATTCATCTCTCAAGATAATCCTCCTTCTCTTTTGAGGTGTTTGAGGCACAGTCTTTGTCCTCTTAGGTTTGGAAGATGAAGACTTCACAGTAGATACTGAGGGATGAGGTTCTGATGGTTGAACATCAGGATAAAGTGCAGTGTACTTAACAGGGTCATAGGTGATTAAGGCTTGTTTGACAGATAAAGGTATTAAGAGGGGTCTTAACACAGCCTTCTTATTATCAGTAGATAATAAATCAGTGAAAGCTCTTTTAGCTATTCTAAAGGATGGAATTAAATCACCAAAACTTTGGGGCTGATTACAACAGAACCTATGAATAAGCTGGCAAAATCTGGCAAAATATACAGTATTTCGATCTTCTGTCATCCTATCCCCAATAAAACCTAAGACAACACTTGTATAATCAAAATCAGTTTGATTTATAAGAGCATACCCGATTTGTTGGCTGAATATAGGAATTGCATCGAAATTTGAGCATTTGTTAGCAAAAGCCTTGGTAATGCTGTCAAAGAAGAAACTCCATTCCCTCCTTATGAAAGATCTCTTCAACTTGCCAAGCTTTGCCAATGTTCCCTCATATCCTAGACTGGCCATCATGTTCTGAAGAACCGGTTCGTCAACAGTAGAATAAACACAGTTATCAGGTAGCTGCAGTGCTTGTCGAACCGTAGACAAAGTCACAACATACTCATTGTCCCCTGATGAAAAGATAATACTCGGGGACCCTTGAGCACCAAGATCATCATATACTCCACTCCTCCTGAACTCCAGTACTTGAACTCCAGAGACTGATTCAGGCTCAGTTAGAGCGTACCCAATATCAGAACTAGTGAGAAAATCCTGAATGAAATGAAGTTCAGAGGGTGCCTCTGATATGTGAAGTATAGCAGAGAAGTTATTAGGAACAAACTTTGCTCCATTGAAGATTATATCCTTGGGTGCCATTAAAATTTGAGAGAAATGCGGTTGCCTGTATTGTGTTTGAGAAAATGTCTATATGAAAAATCGTCAGTAGATGAGAAAGGAGAAAAGTAAAGAGAGAGAGATAAAAGAGAAAAGTAAATAAAAGATTTGACAATCTTTTCTCTCTGTTACTTATACACAAAAAGTAACCGTTGGGACACCTGGCAGACATGCATTTAAAAGTAGTGGAGCATACCTTGACAACTGTCATACATAGATAAGGCAAGAAGTAATGGGCACGGTAAATAAGCAATAATTACCACCCACTTGTATTTTTTCAAGGAAAAACC
The DNA here is from genome assembly GCF_009905375.1 of Apium graveolens. Taxonomy (NCBI): domain Eukaryota; kingdom Viridiplantae; phylum Streptophyta; class Magnoliopsida; order Apiales; family Apiaceae; genus Apium; species Apium graveolens. Next base: position 128,724,271 of record NC_133647.1, read on the forward strand.
GTTCCACTTACCCAGATATTCCTTTAATCAAGGTGAATCAGTTTTAATGCAAAATTGAAACTGTTCCCACTTATTCAAATTATGTTTCACTGCAACATTAATATTCTGAAAATAAATCAAGTGAAAATGACCAAGATAAATCAGATGAGTAAGTACTGATAAAGGAAAATCAGAACTTAAATTAACACAGTATTTATATGGTCATCAGAATATGAATATGTAACAGGATTTAACAATGCATTAAAATATCTCAGAGACAAAATCTTGAAGCAAAAACAAATTTCATTAATATATCAAGAGAATACATTCATGAAATTAAAATTACATCAGTACTTGTACAAGATTTCCCTAAGCTGCTAAACCTAACGTCAACAGCCTTTATCCTAGCTCAAGAAGCAGGGCAAGGCTGATGATGAAGAAAAATAGAAAGAAGAAAATAAATCATTTCTTCTTCCTACTCTCGACAAACAGAATGGCGAGTCGAATGATTCGCTCTTGCTGGTGGAGAGCTTCCAGCCTTTCCTCCTCCAATCGCTCCAGATGGCGATGGTAGTCCATATAGAAGAACAGGTGGTGGGTGAGTACCTCCTATGGGACAGAGTCCCATATCTCATCAGGAATGGTAGTGACATGCCATTCCTGCTGCCAATCGACACAGCTTAGCTCCATATTAAAAGTTTCGTAGTTCAAAAACATGTTGTATCTGACCATGGTGTTTTTGAAAGAAAAAGTATGAAGGTAAGGTGATGTTGAGAGAAAAGATTTGATGGGAAGGCTGATGTGAAGTGGTTACTTATATAGGCAAGAGAATGCTAGAAGACGCAAAGGAATTTAATGTTGACAGGTATAATGAATTCTACCTCATCTCCCCAGACTTGGAAAAAGAAAAATATTCATTGGAAAGAGAAAACATGGTTTAATGCGCACAAGAAGCAAGTAAAAGTTGACTGTTCAAGTACGAATACCATTAACCCTAACCATAGTGACTATTAATCTTCCACTTCAACATATTCTAGTTTGAACCGAGACTGTTATCAAATTTTATCCATAGATAAGTCAAGTAAAGAATTAGACTTTAATATCAGAACTTAGACTTATATCAGAACTTAACAGTCATCAGAACATAATTTCTTAACTCGAAAAAGAAATGCCTATCTAAGTAAGTCCTCATACAAGTTCTGATTATATTCTTCAGAACTTAATCATCAGAACATGCAACCAGAACTTGTCCTCAGAATTTGTGCAAAATGACACAATGACTGTTTATCTAAAACAATATAGACCACCATAGTAATTTTCATCATTCATATGGAGTTATTAGTGTGTGCATAAAGCTAAATATCAGACAAAGAGTAAAGTCTAATTCACTTCAGTACATCTTAGAAATAAGGCATAACTAAAACTTTGCTAAAGAGCTGTCATTATTCTGTAACCTACTGTTGAATGAGTTCATGCTAGAGTCCACCTCAATTATTGTGTGCTAATTTTATGCATCTTTTTGAATTCCATTTTACAGTGGCTTCTCAGTGTAAGTGAGTCACGACTGCTTATCAGAATTTATGCTATTATCAGAGTATTTCTCCAGTAATCATAGAGTGTGAAAAGTCACCAAGAAAATATTTTGCTTTTCTAATGCATATTTACTTAATACCAGCAATGCACTTGGGTCGTCCCTTCCACATTTTTACTCTAGATCTCAAAGGAGTACCTGATTTTATTCTTTAATCCTTTTGCTTTTTCTAGGAGAGGTTTATCAGCACTTAGTGCATTCAGCAAATTTACTAGTATCAGAACTTGACAGATGAGTAGCATTATTCTAATTTGTGACTTAGTAATAAGATAAACAAAGTAAACTCAACTTAGCTCTATTATCAGAATTTGCTTGTGTCAATAGATTTCCACATAAATAATTACTTCTTACATGGGATCATTTGATTATTGAAGACTACTAGGTCAACATCTAGCACAGTTATCCTCATAGGATTGAATAGTTACTTTAACAGACATATCACTTATTAGAGTTTAGAAACATAGATCAGACAACAGTCGGTACTTAAACACATTTATCAATTAATCACAGAATACACAAAGAGATTAAATTCTGTAAATACTGATCATAAAGTCTGATAAAACAGAACAAGACTAGGCAGATTTAGAGAAAGAACCTAAAACCATTCCAAGTTCATTTACCAATCTTGTAAAAGTGGCTTCACACAATGGTTTTGTGAAGATATCTGCTAGTTGTTGATCTGTTGGAACAAAGTGCAATTCCACTGTACCTTCATCCACATGTTCCCTTATGAAGTGGTACCTGATGCTGATGTGCTTTGTCATAGAGTGTTGAACTGGATTACCTGTTCTAGTTCTGACACCTGCATTAGGATTTCCAATTATCAAATCAGGTGTATGTGATTTTGTCCACTTCCTTGCAGATGGAAGGTTTTCTCTAGAACTAGATGCTCCCCCATGTTCCATGCTGTCTTCATTTTCATTTTCTGATGCTCCCCCTGAAACTATGCTCTCTGAGTTGGATTCTTCAGAATTTAGATTTTCAGCACTATCAGAACTTGGCTTATCAGAACTTGACGAATCAGAACTTGAAGAGCCAGCTGTATGTTCTGATGTTTCTTGAGATGTGGTAAGATCTTAAGTATGCTCCCCCTGTATAGGTGCATCTTCCTTTGGCGTAGTCACCACAGTTTTAATAACATCAGAGTTTAATTCATCAGAGCTTACAGTATCCGGACTTAGACTGTCAGGATTTTCAGTCTCAGAACTTGAGTCTTCATTTTCAAATCTCAGCTGATCATGATCAATAAAATCTTCAAGACCAGTAATCTTCTTGTCATCAAAAGAGACATTGATAGATTCCATGACCACTTTTGTTCTCAAATTATAGACTCTGAAGGCTTTTGTGGAAAGTGGATATCCAATAAAAATTCATTCATCAGCTTTTAGATCAAACTTGGATAGCTGTTGAGGATGAGTCTTCAGAACAAAACACTTGCATCCAAATACATGAAAGTACTTCAGATTTGGCTTCTTTTTCTTCACCATCTCATATGGTGTTTTTCCTTGCTTGTTAATGAGTGTTGCATTTTGAGTAAAACAAGCAGTCTGCACAGCTTCAGCCCAGAAATAGGTTGGAAGCTTTGCTTCTTCAAGCATTATACGTGCAGCTTCAATGAGAGTTCTATTCTTCCTTTCAACAACTCCATTTTGCTGTGGAGTTCCAAGAGCAGAAAATTCCTGCTTAATTCAATGGTTTTTGCAGAACTCTTCCATTATCAAATTCTTGAACTCAGTGCCATTATCACTCCTTATTATTTTCACAGAATCTTTGACCAATTTATCCAGATGTTTGACATGATCAATCAAGATAGATGCAGTTTCACTTTGTGTGTGCAAGAAATACACCCATGCGTATCTAGTGAACTATTCCACTATGACCAATGCATATTTCTTCTTTGCAATAGACATGACATTTACTGGACCAAATAGATCAACATGTAGTAGATGATAAGGCTCAAGAATTGATGATTCAGTCTTGCTCTTGAATGAAGATTTTCTTTATTTGGCCTTCTGACAAGAATCACAAAGGCCATCAGGAGCAAATACTGACTTTGGCAGTCCTCTCACAAGATCTTTCTTGACCAGCTCATTTATATTGTTGAAATATAAATGAGAGAGTTTCTTGTGCCAATTCTAGCTTTCTTCAATTGATGCTCTACTCATCAGACAGATTGCAGAACCATCAGTACTTGTTGAAAGCTTAGCTTCATAAATGTTACCACGCCTGTATCCTTTCAGAACAACTTTGCCTTTAGATTTACTCACAATTTCACAGTGTTCTTCAAAGAAATCAACATGATAACCTCTGTCACAGATTTGACTTATACTCAGCAGATTGTGTTTAAGTCCTGAGACCAGAGCTACTTCTTTAATGATGACATTCCCAAGATTAATATTTCCATATCCCAAAGTTTTTCCAATGTTGCCATCTCCATAAGAAACACTTGGGCCAGCTTTCTCCATAAAGTCTGATAGCAGTTGCATGTTGTTAATTCGTGGGCATGGATGATCTCCCCTTCTGTTGAGGCACTATTTTAGGACATTAAGACACTAGGTTTGCTTTGGAAAGAGTTGGGTGCTTGGTGATTAAGTGGGAGTTAAGGTGGAAAGGGATTAGTTAGTTTTTGCATTTTTCCAGATTTGATGCACTAGTTTATGGGGAAGATTTGAATGAGCATTTGTTGTGCACTTTGAGGCCCAAAACACCAGAAGCTAGCACTAGGAGTATATAAAAGGTTTTAGGTGTTTTTTGGAGGTTTATAAGTCGTTTGGTTAGGTGCACAAGTGAAATCACAAAATCTGTCCAGCAGGGGACAATTTTGTTGCAACTTAGAAATAGGAAGTTTTGACCATGTCATGGGTAGGCCCTCATTAGGCCCTGTTGGGCCTTAGTTAGAAGGAGTGTCAGAGGAGTTTTTCCAGCCATATTTCATAAGATATGAGTTAGAACCATTTGTCACAAGTTAGTTCAAGTCAGGGCGTTTTCTGCCCAGAAAAACAGGGGAACCATGGACTTTAAGCTTAGGCCCAAGGAGGCCCAAGATAGGCCCTTGAGCCACATCAAGTTTGGGAAATGCCTTATGGTCAGAAGAGTCTAGTGTAGAAGTTTTGGAGGTAAACTTGTAGTTTAAGAGTGTCTAATGCACTCAAGAAACCATAGATGTCATTCTGAAATTTTCCTTAACGAGCACTTTCACTTATCACATAATTTTAGAACACTTAGGAGTGAGATCTAGGTTGAGCACTATGGTTGTAAGATAGCATAAATCCATTAGAGTGAAAGGCCCAAGTGAGGGTCGATAGGTTTTGGATAGATAAGTAAAGGCACGTTGAGCAAGAAAGCCAAAATTTGGGAACTTTGTCTAGTTTAGCGACCAATTGACTTAAGTTGGGGATCGAGATCATCCAAGCCTAGTGTTGCATTATGGTGTATGTGATATTATTTGGTATTGAAATATGATATGTAAGTATACTTGGCTATGTGTGTAATTATATTTATAAGGTGAATATAAATTGCGTGCATATAGGCCTAAGTGCCATTTGTGTTGTAAATATGTTGAGTTGGTGAGAGTAAAATATAATGAGGTTATTATTAATTGTGTAGGATCTCGAGATGAGGGTAAACTTGCCATAAAGGTCGATTGAAGCTTCCAGTTGCTCCTACTAGCCAGACCATACCACCCTTTCTCAAGGCAAGTGATTCAACCTGTCTTCGTATTCACTGCAAATGTGTAATAATTAGTTCATATATATATTGATGCGATTATCCTGAGTCATTTTGATATACTTGAAACAAGAAATTCTTACGTCTATCTTTGAATTATATAGAAATGCCATGAACCCTCAAGTACGTATTACAAGTAGATCAGAGGTCTTATCACGTTAGTATATTAAAGTAATTGGAATGCCATGATAAAATAAAGAGTTGTTATAATACTTGATTGATCCTCTTGATTAACATGCTAATGATTCCTAAAGTATTGATATCTCACCCTGATGCCTGAACCCCAATAGAAACTTTACCTTGATACCTAAAAGCCAGATGTTCATCAAAGTTGTCCATAATTGATTGATACCCCTCTTTCTTACCCTAAAGTTTGACAATCCTGATACCCCTTGAGCTAAAGATCATTTCTTCATACTCTAACACCCTTAGTATTCATGAAGCTTATCTTCTTGATGTTCTAGCAGTTGTACCTCGACGAAAACCATTGCTTTAAGCCTAGTTTGGGATTACTCTTTCATAATATCCAATAGCCTTGCTAAATTTCCTTGTCCAAGTTCTTGTATATGGAAACTTTTCAGTTACCCTAATAGAGTAAAGTCTAGTGGATCATGGCCTTGAGATTTTGTGACATATTTCCAGTATTTCAAGTTGATCTATAATCCCTTGATAAAAGTGTTTACTACTTAAGAGATTTTGTTATAAATCGGCATCAGTTTTTGAAATAATTAAAATGTGGATTTTCAGTCCCAAAGGGGGATAAATGTCTTCTTTGAGTAGTGGATCTGGACTGAGACGCGAGTCCTTTCCACACTTATATTGTAGGCTTAAAAGTTGCCTAGGGATCCCATTAATGTTTTAGAACCCAGCGAGGTTCGGGATTACTTCGCGGCTAATCACCGGCTGTAATCCGTAGCATCATAAAATGATTTTTGATTAAGATATGATTTTGAAAATGTTTTGATACAAGCAAATGATGCCATCACCCAAAGTTCTATCTCTTGTTATTATTGGTTATGTCTTCACATTATCATTCTTTAATATATATCTCGATTTATGTTTTGTATCATATTGTTTAGCACTTGTGCTTTACCCTGATATTACAGCTAGCAGCTATGGTTAGATTGAAGCAGACATCACGTAAGACCTGTGACGCTGATGCGTATCTCCGAGCTCGGGTAGAATAAGAGATAGTTTTGTGTGAGGACTCGATATTAAAATCAGTTGTAATAGATGGTAGTGTTGGGCTGTTCCAAACCCTAAACTGTAAGATCTTGGATTCGGTTATATTTACTTTCTTTTAAATATTGTAATAGTTATATTTATTTTGTTTGTTAAGTTGGGAGTGTCACAGGTTTTGGTATCAGAGCTACGGTTTAGAGTTCCTGGACAGCCCAAATAGGTTATAGGATATATTTATAGGTTATAGATAATATGCGAGAGAGTAGGTTAAGTAAATTTATTATTAATACTCCTCTTATTGGTTTGTCAGTAAAGGGCGCATTCCTCGTCATCCTCTGGGTCGGACGACACTATTGCTTCTCCGTGTATGCTGAGTTGAGGCGCGAGTTTGACATGCTTCAGGGCTAGTACGACCGACTGATAGACCGACTGAAGAACGTGTACCCGGACAGCCGAAACTATGAAGGGAAGCCCAAGGAGCAGATGACTGCGAGACTTGAGACTTTGGTTCAGTACGTCAACACTAAGCTTGAGGAGATGTCATCGCACCGAGACCGCACCAGCCAGTATGTCATCCAGATGGTGGCAGATGAGCTCCAGAGTATTGTAAAGACGCTTCGAGAGGAGAAGACTACCAAGCCCCGTTCTGATGGAGTGGAGCCTTAGTTCTTTCCATTATTTACCTTATTCATGTTGTTGTACTAATCAGACTTCGTAGAATTCCCAGTTGTTTCCTTTAAATAAGCATGTTGTTCCTAGAATCAGACTTTGTCCTAATCCTATGTATTGTGACCTTTAAATTTCAAATATTATGCACTATCGTTCCATTTGCTCTCAACTGTTATTTTACGCCTTTATATGCATCACCATATCTGTTTAATTTGAAACTTGACCTCATATGTAAATAAGAATGCCATGCGATACCCTCAAATTATTTCATTATTCATACATGTTTTAACATAACTCTTATTTCAGGATCATGCCTCCCAAAAAGAAGAACCCAACAACCACATCTACCACAGACCCAAATATTCTTCGATTACTGGAAACTTTGCAACAGCAAACCAATGCTATAGCTCAACAACAACTAACTCTTCAACAACGAATTGAAAACCAAGATAACCGTGAACCACACCAACCACCCGAGCCACAAGTACCACCTCGACAAATTGTCACTTTCAAGGCTTTTCAGAATGTGAATCCACCTGCATTTCATGATACCACTGATCCAGTAATAGCTAACACATGGATTAAGGAAATGGAAAGAGCTTTTGAGTTGGTACAATTAGGAGACGATTAGAAGACGCCATATGCTACTTACTTCTTGAAGGGCGAAGTCATCTATTGGTGGGAATCAGTAAAAGCTATGGAAGCAACTCAGCAAGTTTCTTGGGAGAGATTTAAGAAGTTATTTCTGGAAAAGTATTACCCTAAGTACATGCAGAATCAGATGGAGCTTAAATTTCTTGAGTTGAAGCGAGGGAACATGACTATACTGGAGTATGAGAAGAAGTTCACTGAGTTGTCAAGGTTTGTGGCAAAGTATACCAACACTGAGGAGGAAAAAGCAAAGAAATTTCAGCAAGGATTGGAGCCTTGGATCAGAGATAGAGTGGCTATATTTGAACTTGAAACCTATGCGGGAGTAGTACAGAAAGCTGCTGTGATTGAGAATAATGGGATGCAGTCAAGGAAGGAAAGGGATAACAAGAAAAGAAAGGTTCCATACTATGGAGAGAAGTCTGAAGCCGCAAATTCACAAGATCGGAATGTTAAGAGGATTGGATTTCATAAGGGTGGAAATTTTCACAAGAAGGGAAATTTGGGCAAAAGACAAGAATCAAAGGGGAACGACCAGACAAGCCAAGGGCAAGTTGGAGAAAATAGGTTCCAGAGACCGGAATGCAAGAACTGTAGAAGAAGACACCCCGGAGTGTGTAATAAGCTAAGCATGACCTGCTATAGGTGCAACCAGAAGGGACATTTGGCAAATGAGTGCAAGATGCCGAAGCCAGGAGTTACATGTTACAAGTGTGGAAAGGCTGGACACATAGCTAGGGAGTGCAAGGCAACCGGACCAGTCAAAACTCTAATGAATATGGCAAGTACTAGTGCAAGCGTGCCAGGCGAGGTATTGGCATTACCCCCACCACCTACAACAACTCCGCAAGCAACAACAAGGACATTCGATCTGAAAATGAAGGACGCTGTTCAGAACTCAGTGGTGATAGCAGGTACACTTTTACTCAATAATGTCAAAGCTAAAGTATTGATTGATTCGGGAGCGACAAGATCTTTCATATCAGAAACTTTTGTTGATAAACTTCAATTTGATAAAATTATTATGAGCGAGGTAGTAAATGTGGTAATTGCGAACCAAGAGAAGATTCCTGTGAATCAATTCTGTCCGAAGTGTGAGATTGATATTTCGGGGTATAAGTTTTCAGCCGACTTGATACTCTTCAAGTTGGGATAGTTTGATATAATTTTAGGTATGGATTGGTTAGGGAGGAATAACTCCCAGATTAATTGTAAGACCAAGAAAGTGTATTTAAAGACGAAGAGTGGAGAGAAGGTAGTATTTAAGGGACAGAAGCAAGAGCAACTATTTCTTACAATCGTTCAGGCTAAGAAGCTACTTAGAAAAGGTTGTGAGTCGTTCCTAGCTTATGTAGTGGATTCAGAAAAGGGCAACCCCAACATAGAAGATATCCCCGTAGTTAACGAGTTCCCAGATGTGTTTCCAGATGAACTACCAGGCTTACCACCAGATCGACAAATCGAGTTCGAGATCAACCTTGCTCCGGGCACAGAACCAGTTTCAAAGGCCCCATATAGGATGACACCAGCAGAAATGAAAGAGTTGGCGAGCCAGCTACAAGAATTGTTGGATAAGGGAGTGATACGGCCAAGTACGTCGCCATGGGGAGCACCTGTTCTGTTTATAAAGAAGAAAGATGGAAGTATGCGGCTATGTATAGATTATCGGGAGTTGAATAAGGTAACGATCAAGAACCGCTACCCGCTACCAAGAATAGATGACCTATTTGATCAGCTGAAGAGAGCAAAGTGCTTTTCAAAGATTGACTTGAGATCAGGATACCATCAATTAAAGATCAAGGAAGAAGATATTCCCAAGATAGCATTCAGGACCAGATATAGACATTATGAATTCTTAGTAATGCCGTTTGGATTGACTAATGCCCCGGCCGCATTTATGGATCTGATGAATCGGGTATTTAAAAAGTATTTGGACAAGTTCGTAGTAGTATTCATTGATGACATCCTTATTTATTCTAAGTCGGAAGAAGAACATAAGCAGCACCTCTGGATAGCATTGGAGATACTTCGGCAAGAGAAGTTGTATGCCAAGTTTTCCAAATGTGAGTTTTGGTTAAAGGAAGTTCAATTCTTGGGACACGTCATTGGAGATGAAGGAGTTAAAGTAGATCCGGCAAAGATTGAGGCGATTATGAGTTGGGAGAGGCCAAAGACACCTACGGAAGTGCGAAGTTTTCTAAGATTGGCAGGGTACTATAGAAGGTTTGTCAAGGATTTTTTGAAAATCGCCACGCCATTGACTAAGTTAACCAGGAAGAATCAAAAGTTTGAATGGAGTGCAGAATGTGAGGATAGCTTTCAAGAGTTGAAACAGAGATTGGTAACAGCTCCGGTGTTAGTACTACCAGATGACCAAGGAAACTTTGTGATATTCAGCGATGCTTCATATAAAGGATAGGGCTGTGTGTTAATGCAACACAGTAAGGTGATCGTATATGCGTCAAGACAATTGAAACCGCATGAGTTGAAGTACCCGACGCATGACTTGGAGCTAGCCGCCATAGTGTTTGCACTTAAGATTTGGAGACATTACATCTACGGAGAGAAATGTGAAATCTACACAGATCACAAGAGTTTAAAGTACATTTTCACTCAGAAGGATCTCAATATGAGGCAAAGGAGATGGTTGGAATTGATCAAGGACTACGATTGCTCGATAAATTACCATCCTGGAAAGGCGAATGTTGTAGCCGATGCTTTAAGTAGGAAGGAGAGATTGAATATGATAGCAACACCAAAAGAATTGTCTGAAGAGATTAAGAGATTTGGATTAGAACTTTGTGATTATGGAATAGTTGAAGAAGTTTGTCGTGCAATGACTTTTCAGCCAATACTAGTGGAAAAGATAAGGAAATGTCAGGAAGAGGTAAAGGAGAAAGAGAAGAATCAGCTAACTGGAGAAGAGATTGGTACTCAAAAGGATGAACAAGGTATACTAAGGTTTTCCTCGAGAATTTGGATTCCTCATGTACCTGAATTGAACAATGAGATCCTGCAAGAAGCCCACAATTCAAGATTTTCAATCCATCCAGGAAGCACGAAGATGTATCGGGACTTAAAGCAGAACTTTTGGTGGCCAAATATGAAGCGAGACGTGGCAGAATGGGTTGCAAAGTGTTATACTTGTCAGAAAGTAAAAGCAGGACATCAACGACCAAGCGGATTAATTCAGCCCCTAAAGATTCCAGAATGGAAATGGGAAAATATTGCTATGGACTTTATAGTGGGACTACCGCGAACGAAATCCGGACATGACGCTATATGGGTTGTAGTTGATCGCCTTACGAAGTCGGCCCATTTCCTTCCAATTAATGAGAAGTCATTATTGAACAAATTGGTTCATCAGTACGTGCGTGAAATCGTACTAAGGCATGGAGTACCCGTATCGATAATTTCAGATGGAGATCCCCGATTTAACTCGAGATTCTGGAAGTAATTTCAAGAAAGTCTTGGCACGAAGTTGAACATGAGTACGGCGTACCACCCGCAGACTGATGGTCAGAGCGAAAGGACAATTCAAACAATCGAAGACATGTTGCGTAGTTGTACAATCGATTTTACAGGAAGTTGGGATGACCACTTGCCATTGATTGAATTCTCTTACAACAACAGCTATCACTCCAGTATTGGCATGCCACCATACGAAGCTTTGTACGGAAAAAAATGTAGATCACCGACAAGTTGGGATGAAGTAGGAGAAGGAAGGATTCTCGGCTCAGAATTGGTACAACAGTTGCATGAAACAGTCAAGTTAATTCAGAAAAGGTTGCTTGCTACTCAAGATAGACAGAGGAAGTATGTGGATCCAGCACGTAAGGATGTTCGATTCCAAGTTGGCGAAGCCATTTTGTTGAAGGTGTCACCAAGAAAAGGGTTGTCTAGATTTGGCAAGAAAGGGAAGTTAGCACCTAGATATATAGGACCTTTTGAGATTTTGAGTCAAGTGGGGAAGGTGGCCTACGAGTTAGCCTTACCACCTCAATATCAGCATGTGCATAATATGTTCCATATGTCAATGCTTAAGAAGTACAATCCTGACGCCAGCCATATGATAGAATATGAACCTGTAAAAATTCAGGCAGACCTGTCATTTGTGGAGCAACCTGTCAAATTACTCGACTGGCAAGTAAAGAGTCTTAGGAATAAGTCGGTAAAGTTAGTGAAAGTACTTTGGAGGAACCCCAAGGTCAAAGAATCAACTTGGGAGTTAGAGTCTGATATGTGTTCCCGGTATCCTCATCTGTTCTCTTAGATTCTGGGGACAGAATCCCTTAAGGGGGAGAGGATGTTACGACCGGCATTTTATGTAATATTATCTGTGGATTTTGTGTGATATTAAAGCCGTAAGTGAATATACTTAATGGTTGTAACTTGTGTGAATGAAAAATTTCTGCATTTTAAATTTGCTTTATCTAGTATATGAATTTTCAAAGCAAGAGTTTATTTATTTCCCTTATTTTTGATTTATAAGGAATATTCTAAACCTTGGAGAAATTTTCTTTTAAAAGTTATTTTGTTCACAAATTTCAAAAGTGATTTTATAAAATTTCTAAAAATCCAAGTTATTTTATGGTATAAATTTTATAATTTTTGAACGTGTATTTTATTTTATAAAAATGAATCTTTACAAATTTTATTTGTTATAATTAACAAATTACATAAGAGACCTTGCATGCAAATCACCCTTCTATTCTCTCAAAGGGAAAATAAGACTTTTCCAACTCCACTAACTCATTTGATTATTACCAAATTACTACATTAGCCTTGCATGCAAAATGGCCTAACTTTAGCTAAAGGACATTTTTGTAAGTTCTCACCTCCACTCATTATTTTGTCAACCAAAAAGCATAAAACAAAAATCAAAGTGGGAGAAGTCATTCCACTCATTCCACACTCCAACACACCACAAATTTTCTCTCCTCCCCCTCCCATCATTGCTCTCGGCCGAAGGCCTATTTCCCCACCCCCCTTCCATTTTTCATTTCATTCTTCATCTTCCCAAGTGTAAATCTTCTACCTACATTCATCTTATATACTTTCCAAGAGTTTTGTGACTTGGAAGTTGAAGTTCCATGGATGCATGTGTAGTTCTTATGGGATCTCCAAAGAAAAACTCTTGATTCTTGTGAATTCAAGAGCTCTCTATGAGATATATTATATATATGTGTTAACTAAGTGTTTTATGGAGATATCATTCTTTAAAATCATTTGCATACTACTGAAATTTCATTATATATTTATGTTTAGCCATGCATGCTAGTTTTAAGACATTAAAATGATGATCAACCATGTTTTACATGCTACTCTTTTTGAAATCATGTTATTTTGTCTAAAAATCTATAAATTCAAAATATGTGTGCTTAAAATAGATTGTTTCCATGATAAATTTCTTATTAATAGTTGAGACAAGTTATATTTCATGATTATTAAGGACGAGTAATAGGTATAAGCCGAATTTGTAAGCATTTAAACTTTATGCCTAGCCGAAATCTTCTTATGTGTTTTCCATGAGTTGCATGTTATATTTTTTTTAATTGCATGTTGTTAATTCGTGGGCATGGATGATCTCCCCTTCTGTTGAGGCATTATTTTAGGACATTAAGACACTAGGTTTGCTTTGGAAAGAGTTGGGTGCTTGGTTATTAAGTGGGAGTTAAGGTGGAAAGGGATTAGTTGGTGTTTGCATTTTTCCAGATTTGATGCACTAGTTTATGGGGAAGTTTTGAATGAGCATTTGTTGTGCACTCTGAGGCCCAAACCACCAAAATCTAGAACTAGGAGTATATAAAAGGTTTTAGGTGTTTATTGGAGGTTTATAAGTCGTTTGGTTAGGTGCACAAATGAAATTACAAAATCTGTCCAGCAGGGGACAGTTTTGTTGCAACTTAGAAATAGGAAGTTTTGACCATGTCATGGGTAGGCCCTCATTAGGCCATGTTGGGCCTTAGTTAGAGGGAGTGTCAGAGGAGTTTTTCCAGCCATAATTCATAAGATATGAGTTAGAACCATGTGTCACAAGTTAGTTCAAGTCAGGGCGTTTTCTTCCTAGAAAAACAGGGGAACCATGAACTTTAAGCTTAGGCCCAAGGAGGCCCAAGCTATGCCCTAGAGCCACATCAAGTTTGGGAAATGCCTTATGGTCAGAAGAGTCTAGTGTAGAAGTTTAGGAGGTAAACTTGTAGTTTAAGAGTGTCTAATGCACTCAAGAAACCATAGATGTCATTCTGAAATTTTTCTTATTGAGCACTTTCACTTATCACATAGTTTTAGAACACTTAGGAGTGAGATCTAGGTTGACCACTATGGTTGTAAGATAGCATAAAGCCATTAGAGTGAAAGGCCCAGGAGAGGGTCGATAGGTTTTGGATAGATAAGTAAAGGCACGTTGAGCAAGAAAGCCAAAATTTGGGAACTTTGTCTAGTTTAACGACCAAGTGACTTAAGTTGGGGATCGAGATCATCCAAGCCTAGTGTTGCATTATGGTGTATGTGATATTATTTGGTATTAAAATATGATATGTAAGTATATGTGGCTATGTGTGTAATTATATTTATAAGGTGAATATAAATTGCGTGCATATAGGCCTAAGTGCCATTTGTGTCGTAAATAGGTTGAGTTGGTGAGAGTAAAATATAATGAGGTTATTATTAATTGTGTAGGATCTCGAGACGAGGGTAAACTTGCCATAAAGGTCGAGTGAAGCTTCCAGTTGCTCCTACCAGCGAGACCAGACCAGCCTTTCTTAAGGCAGGTGATTCAACCTGGCTTCGTATTCACTGCAAATATGTAACAATTAGTTCATATATATTGATGCGATTATCCTGAGTCATTTTGATATACTTGAAACAAGCGATTCTTACGTCTATCTTTGAATTATATAGAAATTCCATGAACCCTCAAGTACGTATTACAAGTATATCAGAGGTCTTATCACGTTAGTATATTAAAGTAATTGGAATGCCATGATAAAATAAAGAGTTGTTATAATACTTGATTGATCCTCTTGATTAACATGCTAATGATTCCTAAAGTATTGATATCTCACCCTGATGCCTGAACCCCTATAGAAACTTTACCTTGATACCTAAAAGCCAGATGTTCATCAAAGTTGTCCATAATTAATTGATACCCCTCTTTCTTACCCTAAAGTTTGACAATCCTGATACCCGTTGAGCTAAAGATCATTTCTTCATACTCTAACACCCTTAGTATTCATGAAGCTTATCTTCTTGATGTTCTAGCACTTGTACCTCGACGAAAACTATAGGTTTAAGCCTAGTTTGGCATTACTCTTTCATAATATCCAATAGTCTTGCTAAATTTCCTTGTCCAAGTTCTTGTATATGGAAACCTTTCAGTTACCCTAATAGAGTAAAGTCTAGTGGATCATGGCCTTGAGATTTTGTGACATATTTCCCGTGTTTCAAGTTGATCTATAATCCTTTGATAAAAGTGTTTACTACGTAAGAGATTTTGTTATAAATCGGCATCAGTTTTTGAAATAATTAAAATATGGATTTTCAGTCCCAAAGGGGGATAAATGTTTTCTTTGAATAGTGGATCTGGACTGAGATGTGAGTCCTTTCCACACTTATATTGTAGGTTTAAAAGTTGCCTAGGGATCTCATTAATATTTTAGAACCCAGCGAGGTTCGGGATTACTTCGCGGCTGATCACCGGCTGTAATCCGTAGCATGATAAAATGATTTTTGATTAAGATATGATTTTGAAAATGTTTTGATACAAGCAAATGATGCCATCACCCAAAGTTCTATCTCTTGTTATTATTGGTTATGTCTTCACATTGTCATTCTTTACCCTGATATTACAGCTAGCAGCTATGGTTAGATTCAAGCAGACAGCACGTAAGACCTGTGACGCTGATGCGTATGTCCGAGCTCAGGTAGAATAAGAGATAGTTTTGTGTGAGGACTCGATATTAAAATCAGTTGTAATAGATGGTAGTGTTGGGCTGTTCCAAACCCTAAACTGTAAGATCTTGGATTCGGTTATATTTACTTTCTTTTAAATATTGTATTAGTTATATTTATTTTGTTTGTTAAGTTGGGGG
The DNA here is from genome assembly GCF_009905375.1 of Apium graveolens. Classification (NCBI taxonomy): domain Eukaryota; kingdom Viridiplantae; phylum Streptophyta; class Magnoliopsida; order Apiales; family Apiaceae; genus Apium; species Apium graveolens. The sequence continues at coordinate 128,740,162 of NC_133647.1, forward strand.
TGTGAAATACATCACATGATTAGGTGGCGTCCCACCAGACTCTTCATCATTTCGACAAAGCGTCACATCATAACACTGTTTATCTCGATCAAAAAGTAATACTCTGAGAAGAGAAATAATTTGAAAAGGGATACATTAATTTTCTTTCCTTCTTGTCTCATATATTTATCACTGAGGGAAGCTCACACATATTTAAGAATCAAGAAGAGTATAAGCAATCGTGGAAAAGAATGACACCGTTGGTCGCCATCTACGTTTCACTTATGCATACTTTCATGGTTCGTTCGAGTAACAGATTCCAGACCCACGTCATATGATAGATTCAGAATATCTTCTAAAAATACCTTTAACATTTTAACAATTTGAACATAATTGACTTCTCATTGAATTTGCCGTCATAACTTATTACTTCATCCCTACCATGTAAGTCTTGTATTTTTAGCGTCATGCTTCCATGTTTGATATTTTAATAATTTGACCATAATCACGTTCTTATAGAATTTATAATCATAATTTCTAATTTATTCTATGCCGCGTAGCGTAACCATTGATCTCGCAATGCCTCGACTCCATCGATAGCAATATTGCTCTTCTTTAATCGTCTGGAAAATTCCTCCATTTTCTTCAATCATCCTCGGGCTTCTTTTGGGTCAATGAACCTTTTTAAACTTTAATAATTTCATAAATTGGATAAATAATATTTACGTACATTGATTCGATTATTGCTACTATTAAACAAGGTTCGCACTTTTCTTCAGGGAAAATTTTAAACTTCTCCATATTAGCAGGTCTATTTGGCCCTCGGAACTAGCAATACTGAGATTGATCAAGTATTCTTCTGGATAATCTAATACTTATAATAACAAGAACTCAAGTAGTAATTTGACAACCAAAATTTTAAAAACTTATTCTGTTTAAAGAACTTTTAGAAATTTTGTTAAGGAAGTCTTTTTCCAAAAACTTGTTTTAGAACTTTGAAAATCAGACATTTGGTCGTCATTACTATACAAGTTACTCGTTATTCTTATAATCCGCTAATGAGATATCTAATTATAGAAACTTCCGCATAAGGGTTCTTCTACCTCAGTATATATTCTATTTCTCCTTGGATTCTGTTTGCATTTATTAGCCGATGAAATTTCATTTACTGTTGCATACTAGTTTATTCGTAGCTCTATCCACATTGCTAAAATCTAGTAGTGTTTTTGACGTTCCTATCGTCGACCCTAATGCCATAGTCACGGTCAATTGATACCATTTGATGTTCTGCCCATAAATAGGGTAGTATTTCTTGCATTCTTGAGTATATCCAATATTAGGTCACACACACTGTAGAGGGGGGTGATACAGTGTATAACACAATCAAATCGAACTTTAATAACTCAAGTAACAGAAAATAAACTTTATTGAAACAATAAACTCTGTTACAGTATGAAACTTTTCTCTCTGAGTGATGAACAAATATCACGAAAGCTGCTAGGGTTACAATGAATAATCTTCTCGATTGTGATAACACTTATATTGTAAACCCTAAGTCTGTGTTTATATACTACACAGTTACAAGATAATCGCTAATTGATATGGAATATAATTCTGTTTCCTAAAATATATCAATCAGATATCTTTTCTTCCAAGTATTCTATTCTTCATAGAATTCCATCTTCATGCATATCTCTTCTTATGTTTGTCTCGATCTTCTTTCCTTTAACCAGCTTCCTTCCTTATCTGAACATCCTTCAGTACTTAAGTTCTGATATCCATCTTCTGATGATTATCTCCTGATAATATAAGTACTGATATCCTTAAGTCCTGACTTCCAGTAAGTACTGATTTATCCTGTTTAAGTAAGATCTGAAAACTAAACATAAATCACATTAGCCATGACATTATCAAATATATCTAACAATCTCCCCCAACTTGTAAATTAGCATAATATACAAGTTTAACAGATATTTGATGATGTCAAAAACATTAAGTACAAATGCATGAGAATTTGACTAGATAACTACAGCTTACAGTCCTTAAAGCTTTACCAATCTTTAACTTCTGATAACAACTTCAGTCTGTATCCATATCAGAATTTAAGTAGTTGTAGATCTTGACTTGGCTTCATCTTCTGTTCTCTCTGATGTCAGGAGTTGTTCTGAGATAGTTCTTCAACAAACATCTCTCAGCATATCTGAGTTCATCAATCATCCTCCTTTTAGCATCTTTAAGTTCTGCAAAATCTTCACCAGTTTGAAAGATTGCAGCCCTGAGATCATTAATTCTAGCTTTCCTTATATCCTGATCCAGTCTGATCAAATATGCCTTGTCAGACTCAAGATTGAATTCCACAGCCCTGTAACCCAGAAATGTAGTTATAATCTTAGCAGAATTGGGATTCATCTCAACAATATCACCCTTGTGATCTCTGTACTTTGGAAGATATATGCTGTCAGACTTAACAGAATAAAGCTTTTTCTATTTCTGAATTTGACTCTTCAAAAAATTTGCAGCACTTTTTGTTATTTTGTCATTCACTTAAAGTAAGAATAATACATATTCCAGCTCTTCAAAATACTTCAGTGGAATGGAATTTTCCCTTATATGATAAACCCTACCATCTGTCATGAAGTACAACAAGATGTGTTCTTTTAAGTAGGTATGGTAAACCATTTGTACAGATTCTAGTTGATTCAATCTCTCAGGAGTTGCTCCAATACCTGGTTCACTTAAGGAAGTTGGATCATTGATTGTGTTATGTATTCTTCTTTCATCAGCACTTCCCAATCTAGTTTTATCTCTTGCTTCCTTTCCAGTAACCACTCTTGCTTCAAAACCACTTGCAGCAGTCTTCAAAGGTTGAGTCTGTTTGGCTTTGGTGAATCCTGGTAGGAGTATCTTTGAAGGTTTAACATGAGCAATGTCAGAGGTTTCCTTTGATTTATCTTCTGATATCAAGTTAACTTGAGCTATGTCAGAGGTTACTTGCTTCTTTGAGATATCAGAACTAACTATCTCTTGACTCTGAACAACTTGAGCCATGTCAGAGGTTGTCCTAGAAACTTTTCTTGAAGTAAGAGCAAGATCAGCATCTTCATCAGTAATTTCTTCATTCACAGGAGGCACATAAACCTTGATAGGTTCACCAACTTTCTCTTTGCCCTTGGACCTTGGATCTATCTGCAGTTGTGATTTAGCTTTGGTTGCTTCAGAATTTGTCCTTTCTTTTATCACAATGCCTTTGAGTTTTGGAAGTTTCTTTTTACCAGAAGCTTCAGATTTAGATTTGACTTTTTCTGATTTAAGTCTAGCTTCTTCTTCCATCAGACTCTCCAAGTCCATTCCTGGATTTTCCTTAAGAAATAACTGTCTTGACATTTCTTCATCAAGATCTAGATGTTCATCATAACTTATCCTTTTACCAGTAGCAGAAGTAATTCTTTTTCCAGCATCAGAACTTGTCCTGTGACTTGTGATTTCAGCTTTTCTTGATGAGAAACCTCTACCTTGACTATGACCTCCACCCATTCCAGAGTTTCCTTGGTCATCTTTTTCATCATCCTTCCCCTTCAGTGTCTTTTCAGTTTTGCATTTGGACTTAATTACTTTCTCCCCTTTTTTGGCATCAGCAGGTAAGAGAAGAGAGACAAGCAATTCTACTGAGGCTTGGATTTCATCAAGTTGAGATTGCTGAGAAGCTTGATTTTTCAAAATAGCATCAATCTGAGACTGTTGCTTCTCTTGGGTCTTCTCAATATAAGCAACTCTGTCAAAGGTAGGTTGGAAGAATTTTTTCTTGTCAAGTTTCTGAACTTGTTCTTGCTTGATTAATTCATCCTGAATTTTATGTAACTCTGCATGAGTAGTTGAATGGAGACCTTGCAGATGTTTAGTACTCAATGCAGTGACTCGAAGCTGTGTTCTGAAATCATCACTAATTAACATTTCATCAGCTTTTGTCAAGTGCTCAGCAAGATTCTTTGCAGATGGAACACATGTAACTGAGTTTCATTCCTTAGTCCACTCCTGTCCTGCAGGAGTTTCACTCCAAGGCACTGGTGCTTCTCTTGTAACAAACTTCTTAACTAATTTACTTTTTTGAACAGTTTGCTGAGGTGCATGTCCTGAAGGACCTGCTTCATCAGCATCTGCATTTGGAGCAGCATCACCAGTATCATCAGCATTTGCAGCATCAGAACTTAAAGAATCAGCATCTTCTGATAAAACAACAGTATGAGAAGCAATTGAGGCTTCAATATCATCCTCTAAGTGTTGATCTGGTTCCAAGTTCTGATCAACATCCATATCCTGATGCTCACCTATATTCTGATCATCAACATCTAGATGCAGAGAAGGTGTACTAGACAATTCTGGAGTTTGAGTAGCATCAGTAACAGGTGTTATTGATGGATTAATTGTTGTTGGAGCTTCTAAGTAGAGTACCTCAGGCACAACCAGGTTCTGAATATCAATTTCAGCACTTGTGCCTGGATCAACAGGAGATACAGTCTTATGTATAGGAGACACAGATGGTGTGTTGGCCTTTTCTGTAGCAGCTTCATGAGTTGGAGTCAATGGAGAAGCAGTAGCTTCAGCAGATTCTGGTTCTTGTGAGATCAGAGATTCCTGATCTCCTTCCTTCTCTACTGCTTCCTCATCATCTGAAACTGGCCTTTTAGCTCTCTGTTTCTTGTATCTCTTTGAAGGTGGGGATTCCTTGGGAGGTTCAGCAGAAGTCATTCTTCTAAGCCTTTTGAGAAGCTTAGATCCCCCAATTCCAGAATCTTTCTGAGAAGGAACTTTCTCAGCTTCTTTAATAACAGGTTCTGATGGAGAAACATGTTCTTCACTATCAGACTCATCTCTCAGAACAATCCTCCTTCTCTTCTGTGGTGTTTGAGAAACAGTCTTTATCCTCTTGGGCTTGAAAGATGAAGGCTTCACAGTAGGTGCCGAGGATGAAGGTTGAGCTGTCTGTGAAGTTGTGAGATATGATTTGAGATATGTTCTGAGGGAAGGCTGAGGTATATATATATGAGTGGTATGTTCTGATGGTTGCTGTGGTGTTTGGGTTGTGGTGGTGGGTTGGACATCAGGATAAACAGATCTATAGGTTTGAGGATCAGCATTTACCAAGATCTGTTTTACAGACTGAGGAATCTGTAAAGGTCTAACCACCTTTTTCTTAAGGTCAACATTTACCAAGTCATTAAAAGCTCGTTTTGCAATTTTGAAAGGTGGAGTTAAGTCAGTGGTAGGTTGGGGTTCATAAGCACAACATAAAGTATATATAAGCTGACAAAATCTAGCAAAGTAGACAACATTCCTATCTTCCGTCATCCTATCCCCAATAAAACCTATCACAGCATTTGCAAAATCAAAATGAGTTTGGTTAATAATAGCATACCCGATGTGCTGACTCATTATAGGAATGGCATCAAAGTTGGAACACTTATTCCCGAAAGCTTTAGTGATGCAGTCGAAGAAGAAGCTCCATTCCTTACTGATATGAGCCTGTTTCAACTGTCCAAGCTTAGCCAAACTCTGCTCATACCCCAAACTGGCCATTAACTCTTGTAGAGCTGATTCCTCCGATGTTGAGAAAATACAGCCTTCTGGTAAATGTAAAGCCTTGCATATTGTACCAGGAGTTACCACATGTTCAGAATCATCCACTTCAAAAACAATACTGGGAGTACCAGTTGTACCACGATTATCAAAATGCCCAGTCCGCCAAAACGTCAGAACTTGTTGGCTTGAAAAGACTGAAGGCTGGGTCAATACATACCCAATTTCACTGTGTGCAAGAAGATCTTGCACAAAATGCAACTCAGGCAGAGCTTCAGCATGATCGAAAATTGTAGCATAGTTATTTGGAACGAACTTAGCTCCATCAATGATCAAATCCTTAGGTGTCATGAGAATAATTGAAATTTAAGATTTCCCACTTGCAGTTTTTCAAGGAAAAACCATTCCACTTACCCAGTAATTCCATTAATTGAGATAAAGCAGTTTTAATTCAAAACTGTTCCCACTTATTCAATTATTTTCACTACAACACCAATATTCAAAAAAAATTCGAGTGTGAGAATGACCAAAATAAATCAAATAAACAAGTACTGATATTTTAAGATCAGAACTTAATTTAAATCAAAAATGAAATGGTCATCAGAATATGGATATATCAGGATTTATCAGTGCATTTAAATTACAAACATCTCAGAGACAAAAACTTGCAAAAAGTAGAAATTCCATTAGTATATTAAGAGAATACATTCATGAAATTTAAATTACATCAGAGCATTACAAGATTGTCCTAAGCTTCTAAACCTAACATCAACAGCTTTTGTCCTAGATCAAGAAGCAGGGCAAAGCTGACGATGAAGAAAAATGGGAAGAAGAAAATAAGTTATTTCTTCTTCCTACTCTCTACAAAAAGAATAGCGAGTCTGATGATTCGCTCTTGCTGGCGGAGAGCTTCCAGCCTTTCTTCCTCCAATCGCTCCAGATGGCGATGGTAGTCCATGTAAAAGAACAGGAGGTGTGCGAGAACCTCCTGGGGAACCGAGTCCCAAATCTCATCAGGAATGACAGTCACGTGCCATTCCTGTTGCCAGGCTTCACAGCTCAGCTCCATTTTGAAGGTTTCATAGTTCAAAAACATGTTGTAGTTGACCGTGGTTTTGTTGGTATGAAGAAAATGAAGGTGAGTATGTGAGAAAAGAAATGATGTGTAGGCTGTTGTGAAGTGTTTGTTATATAGGCAAGAGAATGCCAGGAGACGCAAGGAAATTTAATGCTGACAGGTAGAAATAATTCTACCTCGTCTCCCTAGACTTGGAAGAAGAAAAACAGTCATTGAAAAGGTAAAACAGGGTTTAATGCGCACAAGAAACAAGTAAAAATTACTGTGCATGTACATGTACCACTATCCCTAAATATATTGACTGTTAATATTCCGCCCAAATATATTATGATTTAAAATGAGACTGTTTTTAGATTTTATCCACAAATAAGTCAAGTAAAGGATCATAATTTAATATCAGAACTTAGACTTATATCAGAACTTAACAGTTATCGGAACATGATTTCTTAACTCGAAAAATGAATGCCTATCTTTGGAATTCTTTACACAAATTCTGATATAGATTCTTCAGAACTTAATCATCAGAACGTTCAACAGAACTTGTCATCAGAATTTATGCAATCTGACACATAAACTGTTCATCTAAAATAACATAGATCACCACAGTAATTTTCATCATTCATATGGAGTGTTTTAGTGTGTGCATTAAGTTAAATATCAGACAAAGAGTAAAGTCTGATTCACTTCAGTACATCTTAGAAATAAGGCATAACTAAAATTTACTAAAAATTTGTCATTATTCTGAAGCCTACTATTGAATGAGTTCATGCTTGAGTCCACCTCAACTGTTTTGTGCTAATTTTGTGCATCTTTTTAAATTCCACTTTACAGTGGCTTCTCAGTGTAAGTGAGTTACGACTGCTTATCAGAATTTATGCTATTATCAGAGTATTTTTCCAGTAATCATAGAGTGTGAAAAGTTACCAAGAAAATATTTTGCTTTTCTGATGCATATTACTTAATACCAGCAATGCACTTGGGTCGTCCCTTCCACATTTTTACTCTAGACCTCAAAGGAGTACCTGATTTTTATTTCTTTTTCTTTTCCCTTTTCTTTTGATAAGTGAGGTTTATCAGCACTTAGTACATTAAGCAGATTTACTAACACCGGAACTTAACAGATGAGAAGCATTATTCTAGTTTTTGACTTAGTAATAAGATAGAAAGAGTAAACTTAACTAAGCTCAATATCAGAATTTGCTTGTGTCAATGGATTTCCACATAAATTATTACTTCTAACATGGGATATCTAGTGTATGGAAGACTACTAGGTCAGCATCTAGCACATATATCCTCATAGGATAGAATAGTTACATAAACAGATATATCACTATCAGAGTTAAGAAAGTCACATCAGACAACAGTCAGTACTTAAGCAATTTTCAATTAAGCACAGAATACACAAAGAGAGTAATTTCTGTAAATACTGATCATAAAGTCTGATGCATCAGAACAAAACTAAGCAGATTTAGAGAAAGAACCAGAAACCATTCTAATTTCATTTACCAATCTTGTAAAAGTAGCTTCACACAGTGGTTTTGTGAAGATATCTGCTAGTTGTTGATCTGTTGGAACAAAGTGCAATTCCACTGTACCTTCATCCACATGTTCCCTTATGAAGTGGTACCTGATGCTGATGTGCTTTGTCATTGAGTGTTGAACTGGATTACGTGTCATAGCAATAGCACTTTGATTATCACAGTAAATAGGGATTTTAAAATATGTTAACCCATAATCCAGTAACTGATTCTTCATCCAAAGAATCTGTGCACAACAGCTTCCTGTAGCAATGTACTCTGCTTCTGCAGTTGATGTGGAAATTGACTTTTGTTTCTTGCTAAACCAAGAAACCAATCTGCCTCCAAGAAATTGGCAGCTTCCACTTATGTTTTTCCTGTCAATTTTGCAACCTGCAAAATCTGCATCTGAGTAACCTATTAGTTTAAAATCTGATTCTCTGGGATACCACAATCCCAGATCAGTTGTTCCATTAAGATACTTGAAAATTCTTTTCACATCTGTTAAGTGAAGTTCTCTTGGATCTGCTTGAAATCCTGCACAAAGACAGGTAGCATACATGATATCAGGTCTACTAGCAGTTAGATAGAGTAGAGAGCCAATCATACCTTTGTAATCAGTAATATCTACTGATTTACCAGTATCCTTGTCCAGTTTTGTTGCAGTGGCCATGGGAGTGGATGCACTTGAACAATCTTGCATTCCAAATTTCTTCAGCAAATTTCTGGTGTACTTTGTTTGACAAATAAAAGTGCCTTCTTCATTCTGCTTGACTTAAAGGCCCAGAAAATAGCTAAGTTCCCCCATCATACTCATTTGATATCTTGACTGCATCAGTTTGGCAAACTTCTTGCAAAGTCTGTCATTTGTAGAACCAAAGATGATATCATCAACATATATCTAAACCAGAAGTAAGTCATTTCCATGGTTGAGGTAGAACAGTGTTTTGTCTATAGTTCCTCTATTAAATCCACTTTCCAGAAGAAACTGAGCTAAAGTCTCATACCATGCTCTTGGAGCTTGCTTAAGTCCATAAAGTGCTTTATCAAGCCTGTAGACATAATCTGGATATTTGGAATCTACAAATCCTGGAGGTTGTTCAACATATACTTCTTCCTCCAATTCTCCATTGAGAAAAGCACTTTTCACATCCATTTGAAAGACAGATAACTTTTTGTGAGCAGCATAAGCCAAAAATATCCTTATGGCTTCCAATCTAGCAACTGGTGCAAATGTTTCATCATAATCAATTCCCTCCTGTTGAGAATATCCTTTTGCAACCAGCCTTGCCTTATTCCTTGTAATTATGCCATCACTATCAGTTTTGTTTCTGAATACCCACTTTGTACCAACAATATATCTGTTCTTTGGTATTGGCACTAGGATCCAGACTTTGTTTCTTTCAAATTCATTTAACTCTTCCTGCATTGCTTGCACCCAATCAGCATCTTGAAGAGCTTCTTCCACTTTCTTTGGTTCAGTCTGAGAAAGAAAAGAATTGTAAAGACATTCACTTGAAGTAGCTGTTCTAGTTCTGACACCTGCATCAGGATTTCCAATTATCAAATCAGGTGTATGTGATTTAGTCCACTTCCTTGCAGATGGAAGGTTTTCTCTAGAACTAGATGCTCCCCCATGATCCATGCTGTCTTCATTAACATTTTCTGATGCTCCCCCTAAAACTATGCTCTCTGAGTTGGATTCTTCAGAATTTAGATTTTCAGAATTATCAGAACTTGGCTTATCAGAACTTGACGAATCAGAACTTGAAGAGCCAGATGTATGTTCTGATGCTTCTTGAGATGTGGTTATATCTTGAGTATGCTCCCCCTACATAGGTGCATCTTCCTTTGGCGTAGTCACCACAGTTTCAATAACATCAGAGTTTAATCCATCAGAGTTTGCAGTATCAGGTTTTGGATTGTCAGGATTTTCAGTATCAGAATTTGAGTCTTCATTTTCAAATCTTAGCTGATCATGATCAATAAAATCTTCAAGTCCAGTAATCTTCTTATCATCAAAAGAGACATTGATAGATTCCATGACCACTTTTGTTCTCAAGTTATAGACTCTGAAGGCTTTTGTGGAAAGTGGATATCCAACAAAGATTCCTTCATCAGCTTTTAGATCAAATTTGGATAGCTGTTCAGGATGAGTCTTCAGAACAAAACACTTGCATCCAAATACATGAAAATACTTCAGATTTGGCTTCTTTTTCTTCACCATCTCATATGGTGTTTTTCCTTGCTTGTTAATGAGTGTTGCATTCTGAGTAAAACAAGCAGTCTGCACAGCTTCAACCCAGAAATAGGTTGGAAGCTTTGCTTCATCAAGCATTGTACGTGCAGCTTCAATAAGAGTTCTATTCTTCCTTTCAACAACTCCATTTTGCTTTGGAGTTCCAGGAGCAGAAAATTCCTGCTTGATTTCATGGTTTTTGCAGAACTCTTCCATTATCAAAATTCTTGAACTCAGTACCATTATCACTCCTTATTATTTTCACAAAATCTTTGACTAATTTATCCAGTTACCTGACACGATCAATCAAGATAGATGCAGTTTCACTTTTAGTGTGCAAGAAATACACCCATGTGTATCTGGTGAACTCATCCACTATGACCATAACATATTTCTTCTTTGCAATAGACATGACATTTACTGGACCAAATAGATCAACATATAGAAGGTGATAAGGCTCAAGAATTGATGATTCAGTCTTGCTCTTGAATGAGGATTTCCTTTGTTTAGCCTTCTGACAAGAATCACAAAGGCCATCAGGAGCAAATACTGACTTTTGCAGTCCTCTCACAAGATCTTTCTTGACTAGTTCATTTATATTGTTGAAATTTAAATGAGAGAGTTTCTTGTGCCAATTCCAGCTTTCTTCAATTGATGTTCTACACATCAGACAGATTGCAGAACCATCAGTACTTGTTGAAAGCTTGGTTTCATAAATGTTACCACGCCTGTATCCTTTCAGAACAACTTTGCCTGTAGATTTACTTACAACTTCACAGTGTTCTTCAAAGAAATCCACATGATAACCTCTGTCACAGATTTGACTGACACTCAGCAGATTGTGTTTAAGTCCTGAGACCAGAGCTACTTCTTTAATGATGACATTCCCAAGATTGATATTGCCATATCCTAATGTTTTTCCAATGTTGCCATCTCCATAAGAAACACTTGGGCCAACCTTTTCCACAAAGTCTGATAGCAGGGCTTTATTTCCAGTCATATGTCCTGAGCATCCACTGTCCAGAACTAGGATGTTTTTCCTGTTGCCCTGCAATCACAAAGACCACTAATGATTAGTTTTAAGGACCCAGACATGCTTGGATCCTTTGGCCTTATTAAGTCTGTTAACATTTGCAGCGGATTTAGCATCAGAGTTTATGTTAACATTTTTCTTATCAGAATTTACACTATCAGACTTTGAATCAGAACTTACACTAGAAGGAACAATGGTAACTTTCTTTAAAGAAGGTTTTATTTGATAATAATCATAGTACAAACTATGATATTCCTTACAAGTATAAATGGAATAGCATAAAATACCACAATGAAAACAAGGATTTTGTGGCTTATATCTAACAAACTGACTCTTAACTCCTGACTTTGAAGGTAAGGAGTTTATGTTCTTATTTTTCCTGCAAAAAGAAGCCAGATGGTTAGAACTTCCATAGTTATGACATATTTTCCTAGGAGCATTAGGAACAGGCTTATAATCATTGCTTTTATTTACACCTTCCTTTCCATTCCTATTTTTCCTAGGAGATTTTACCTTGTTTGCATTCTTAACATCTATCAGCTTATGCTTAAGCTGCTTCTTAGTCATTAAGCCTACGTTTACTTCAGTTGTCTTTTCCTGTTTTAGTTTGTCAGAAGTTAATTCCTTTTTAACTTCTGATGTCTCATTATCAGACTTTACAGCTACAAACTTAACAAGTTTTAACTTTGGCTTTTGTTTAAAAACAACAGGCTTAATATCTATAGTTCCTTTATCATTTTTATCCTCTCCATAACCTAAGCCCTCTTTCCAGTTTTCATTACTTAACAAATTCTGAGTTGTTCTGCCAGAGTTAGTCCAAGTCCTGATAATCTCTCTTTCCTTTTCTAACTCAGCTTTTAGAGATTCATTCATTTTAAGTACTTCATCCCTAACATAGAAAGCATCATCGTTATTTTTCTGAGTTTGATGGAACAAGACTAATTCTTTTTCAAAATAATCATTCCTCTTTTTACAAGCAAGATTTTCAGAAGTTAATCTTTCACATGTTAAAGTTTGATCTCTATAACTAATGAACATGGCTTTAAGATATCTTCTCAACTTATTAATATCATCAGTATGAAAGGCCTAAGTAGTTTGAGGTCCCTTTAATTCAGCAGCTTTAGAACTGCTTTCAGCACTTGCCTTATCAGCATTTGCCATCAAGGCATAATTCTCCTCACTTTCAGAATCTGAGGTGTCTGTCCAGCTTTTCTTCTTTGTGACAAGAGCCTTGCCTTTGTCACTCTTCACTTTCTTGCAATCAGGAGATATGTGGCCCTTTTCACCACAGTTGTAGCATTTGACATTTGTATAATCTCCTCTGTCAGACTTTCCTCCTCTGCCCTCAGATTTTCTGAAATTATTCTTATCAGAACTTGTGCCTTTCCTGGAAAACTTATTTCCCTTCCTGAACTTCCTGTATGCAATCTTTGTGATTTCTTTCACCATAAGAGCACACAGCTTCATCATCTCTTCATCAGCATTCGTCTCAGGCAAGCTTTCAGATTCTGAGTCATCATCACTTTCAGAACTTGATGACTCAGTATCAGACTTTGTGAAGAGAGCTTTACTCTTGTCTTTCCTTGAGGTAGCTACCTTGGGGGATTCTTCTTCAGCCTTAAGAGCAACTGTCTTTGACTTTCCTCCTTTCCTCTTGCTTCTTTGTTCCATCTCAAGTTCATGAGTCTTGAGCATTCCATAAATTTCATCAAAAGTTGTTTCATCAAGATTATAGTTGTCTCTTATTGTTGTTGCCTTTAAATCCCAGCATTTAGGAAGAGCTAACAGGAATTTAAGGTTTGAATCTTCAAGATCATACTCCTTATTAACCAGTGACAAATCATTCAAGAGTTTGACAAATCTATCATATAAATCAGTCAATGACTCATTAGCCTTTGAGTCAAAGTGTTCATACTCTTGAGTGAGTATTGTCTTCCTGTTCTTCTTAATCGTATCCGTTCCTTGACATCTTGTTTCCAAGGCATCCCATATCTCCTTTACAGTCTTGCAGTTTATTACCCTGTTTGACATTACATTATCAATAGCACTATGCAGTAAGTATCGTACCTTAGGATCCTTAGCAATTGATGCAATATCTTCAGCAGTGTAATCACTCTTCTCTTTTGGTACAGACTTTGCTGCTTCACCTGCAACTGCAACTGCGAGCTTAGTTGGTCTGTGAGGCCCTTCCTTGATTCTATCAAGATATTCTGGATCTGTAGCTTCCAGAAACATGGTCATCCTCACCTTCCATATGGCATATTCAGATGGTCTCAATATGGGAACTCTAATAGTCTCGTATCGGCTTTGAATTTGTGTCTTTGGAGGTTCTTCAGCTTTGGTGGGCTTAGTTGGAGTTTCTGCTTCAGACATGATTGTGTTTGGATCTTAAACTATTTGTGTGTTAACAGATAGGCTCTGATACCACTTGTTAGGTCACACACAATTTAGAGGGGGGTGAATACAGTGTATAGCACAATCAAATCGAACTTTAATAACTCAAGTAACTGAAAACAAACTTTATTGAAACAATAAACTCTGTTATAGTATGGAACTGTTCTCTCTCAGTGATGAACAAATATCACGAGAGCTGTTAGGGTTATAATGAATAATCTTCTCGATTGTGATAACACTTATAGTGTAAACCCTATGTCTGTGTTTATATACTACACAGTTACAAGATAATCGCTAATTGATATGGAATATAATTCTGCTTCCTAAAATATATCAATCAGATATCTTTTCTTCCAAGTATTCTATTCTTCATAGAATTTCATCTTCATGCATATCTCTTCTTATGTTTGTCTCAATCTTCTTTCCTTTAACCAGCTTCCTTCCTTATCTGAACGTCCTTCAGTACTTAAGTTCTAATATCCATCTTCTGATGATTATCTCCTGATAATATAAGTACTGATATCCTTAAGTCCTGACTTCCAGTAAGTACTGATTTATCCTGTTTAAGTAAGATCTGAAAACTAAACATAAATCACATTAGCCATGACATTATCAAATATATCTAACATCTAATATGGTAGATATCATTCCTTGCGCAGCGTCCGAAAAGTAATAAAAAGCTTCTCGCCACAGTGGTGCCTTTAAACTTGCGATATTGGCTCTTTGTTAGCTTCCATCAACTCATTGCCTCCAGCCTGGAGCTTGACCTACTATGCAATTCTAAGTTGGCTTATACTAAAACTTTTCTATCTTTCCTTATACAAAGTTCCCACAGAAATCAATCACATTTTCCTTTAAAACCATATAAAAAGCAGGGTAGTTTACCCAACCTCCGTCGAGCTGTCGACTCTTCACAACTATAGGATCTGGGAACTCAATATATCTATAGCGTCAATATATTTTCCTTTCACTTATCTTAACAATATCCTATCTTACTAATCCATATCGGATCTGCTAATCTTAACTCACACTCAACTTGAACTCAAGATGAGTATACTTAGGGTATTCCTTATCTTATATGACCTGTTAAACCTATCTTACTTCCACCTATTCGTATTTCAGGGACCAATAACCTGTGGCTCTGATACCAACTGTAACATCCCCAATCCGGGGTCAGGATTGGGTGTCACTAAACAACTTTAACTAATATAAACCTGTATATTAAAACAAATATATAGATAACCCCTCATTATTCCGGATCGCTTACAGGTTGTGGTATGAAACAAAGAATCTTAGCTTCTAAAATTAAAATAACTAAATACAATTTTATTACCTCTTTCCTAACTTCCTCGTATTATTTACTCTAACACCTCCAAATTCCTTCAGTTGGGATCTCTCCACTTTCGCTGTCTATTAAGAGATATTCACTTTTGTCTTCATTTGATACTGAAAGAAATAAGAATTCACAAAGCAAAAGTGAGCCAAAAATGCCCAGCAAGTATCATAATTGGTTTCTAGGTATCAGATTAAAGAAACTTCTGGAAACAATTTTTAAATGATTTCAAAAATCTATATTTATTTAAAACAGTTGATCGAATAAAACATCGACCCTCAATAGCCTTTAATCATAAATCACATTCACTGTAAAAGAAAGTGAACGTTTCACTGATTCATTTCTTGAATCAAATCTTCGTTTGTTTTTATAACCATAACTTTTCAAGAAGGAATGTGATGCCCTCCAAACCCGGTCAGAAGTTTGGGGTCCACAACACACACACACACCATATTTAAACCTACTTACCATAATCAAGGATCACAACGGTGTAAAGTACGTCCACAAGCCACAATCTTATTTATTACAAACGTACAAAATCCAAATTTATTTATCTTACATCTGAAGTCAAACTTTATTAAAACTTTTAGCACGCACTAAGCCACACAACTTCTGCTAGCTTATTCCATTTCAACTTAAAAACCTAGCTGTCATACTCTACCAGGGATCCTCTCCATTACCAGTTTCCTTCTTAACTGGAAAAGAACATAAACAGATTCGCAAGAGTGAGCTAACTAGCTCAGCAAGTCATAATGATAACACTGAGATTAAATAATGATCAATTAAAATGATATAGAGAATCAAGTTTCTTGATAAAAAATAATTAGAATTGGATATTCACTTTTATTTTAAAAACCAAGGTTAGGCTACTGATCAGTCACACACTAACCCCGACGAAGGCTCCCAGCTTTGCTCTATATACAGGATCCAAGGCATACATTGGCCTATTATGACCATGAATCTGGTCTGACCACGAAACTAGTCCATATATAAAAATAATCCAATTTTATAATAATAATATGATAAACGATGTAATTCAATAGATTGAACCATAAACAACATTTATCTTGAAGCATAAGGTGATTCACAACACCAGGAAGGTATAATAATGTAAACAAGAAGATTGACCTTCAATCCAGGGAAAGAATCAGAGTGCAGAAGACCAAGGGTGCAAAGATTACAAGGAATGGTCTTCTATTATACAAGGCATAAAGGTTCTTCTAATAAAAAATCTCATATCAAGTATCAGTATGCGGTAGATATGTATTTATAGAGTAGTATCGGATATGTGTGGTTCGTATCCAAGAATTCAACAATCAATGGTTTACAAGAAATCAGGCTCATGACTCAAGATCAATAAGAATCAGGGTTTAGAGTTAAGTAATTCAAAGTACTTGCAATATAGAATAGGAACTACTGGGAATAATTGTAACATAATGAAAAAAATTCAAAAGTATTTACAAGTATACTACAAGAAAGTTCAGGGACACTTGCCTTATCAATTCGCTTTCACTTCACTAACACTTGTCAATTGGTTCCCACTCACTAACCACTTGTTTTCCTTCTTTACATCTCGCTTCCTCTATTAGACATCACATATACTCATCAACACAACTTCTCATCTCATTCTATTTGATATAAAATTCTATCTACCATTCGTTTCACCCAAACTTACAGCAAAACACTCAAACAATGCACATATAATTATATTCTACAGCAATCAGATCACATATGGCACATAGCACATAAAATATTTGATCGAAATAAATTTTCAAAGAAGATTCGGTGTCAAAATGATTTTCCAAGTATTTAATACGAATTTTTGAACATTTTTTCGGAATTAAAATTGGACTCCGAATCATTTTATAATTAAATAATAGGGTTCGAACACCCGAATTTGACTTTAAAATAATTTTATAATAATTATCGAGCTTTGAAAATAATTTAAAATAATATTTTACAGCTCAAAACTATTTTCCATAATTTTTAAATCAAAAAAATAAGTAAATCAAATTAAATAATTAATTAAAATCAATTAATAATTAATTAAATCAATTAATTTTTCAATTAATTGACCAATTAACTAAATAATTATTAACTAATTAATTCATATTTATTTTTCAATTAAAAATAATTTTTGGAATTAAAATAATAATTTTTAACATTTTAAAATAATTAAAACAATTTTCTGAAAATAAATATAAAAAGATAATACAATTTTTGAAAATAAATAAAACAGAAATCAATTTTTTATAAATTTTTTAAAACGTCAGGGACTAAAATGCAAACCGGGTAAAACTATAGAGGTCAATCTGTAATTTGGTCGTCCCCGTTGTCGGTTACCGGCCGGACGCCATTAACGGCGATCCGGGCTTTTCCAACGACATCATTACCGTCCAGAACAGCTTCAAATTAATAGGGGATGATCTTTGAGATGCCAAAAACACAAATATGCAATCAAATCATTCTAACAATCAACAAAACGGCCGGAATCATCGCCTGAAAATTCCGCCACTGTCTGGGAGCAGTTTTCCGGCGAGGCTCGATTGGGAAAATCCATGAATCGTTTGTTAGCTAGCTATATATCATTCGATTTGTTTTTAAACGATCTACATCATGGTGTAATCAATTTCAACCCATAACCCTTAAATCAAAAACGCTTAAATTCCAATTAAGAACATTCAAACACATTAACCCTAATTTTAGTTTTCCAGAATCAAACACACTTTTCTACATGTTATTGAACTCCAAATTTGACATATAATATACCAAAATTACCAGAAAGAAAAGATCTGCATGATTATGCCATCAAATCTATCAAAAACATCAAGAACAAAAATTCCTAATTTAATCTATAATTAATTCGAATTAAAACAATTAAATAAGAAAAATACCTTGATTTCAGTGCAAAAACAGATGATTAATTCAGAAAGAGGTTTTCGAGAGCTTCGTTTTAATATATTGCACGCCCGAATCGGAGTTCGATAACGTCTTTGTTTGTGCGATTGATTTTCAAGAATATGGTATTTTAATAGGGTTTTCTCTGGTTTTCAGGGGTTTGTACTGTCTGATTATAATTATACAAGTGAAATGAAATAAGAAAAGGGATATTTATATTTACGGAATATTTGTACGTTCTAGATCGTGTTGGATCGATAAATAAGTTATTTTGCCGCTAAGTAACTATAAATACGATCGTTTTGGATGAACATTATCCTGTTTTGGATAAGCACTATCCTGTTTTGGATAAGCACTATTCTGTTTTGGATAATTATCAAAACTGGGCTTTTAAAAAATGATTTGAACGAAGATAATGTTATCGGAAAGGGTTAGCGTATCGAAAATATTGCGCCGGGCAGCGCATGGATCAAACCGTAATCCGGATCAAAAAAGTCAAAACATGGAAAATGTCCGAAATTACTAGATTAGGTTAGGAAGGAGTTTTCGGAAGAGTTTTGGGTTGTAAAAACGTAAAAACGGTTTAGGTTGGACGATTCCCGACTTTATAAAATAATTTTATAATTATTCATAAAATAATTAATAAATTCATAAATCAATATTAAATCATATCATACTCCAAAAAGTACTAGAAAAATACCTTAATTATCTTTTATTCTGGACATAATAAAATTAACATACCTACACTTTACCACATATGAACATTCATATAACAACACCAATCATTAGATAATTCACCAAAAATCATATAAAATCACATAAAAATCATTTATTGCTAAAAATAATAACACGTCATGTCCCGGATATTACATCCTCCCCCCTTAAAAGGATTCTGTCCTCAGAATCTCCTAAGTAAACAACTGAGGGTACTTTTCTCGCATATCACTTTCTAACTCCCAGGTTGATTCTTCAACCTTTGCGTTTCTCCACAATACTTTTATTAAATTCACAACTTTATTTCTCAATACCTTCTCTCTCTTTTCTAGAATCTCTATTGGATTCTCTACATACAATAATTCTGCCTGAAGTTCTATCGGCTCACACTCAATTACATGCCTAGAGTCTGGATTATACTTCTTAAGCATCGATACGGGAAAAACATTATGAATATGCTCCATGTGCGGGGGTAACGCCAACTCTTATGCCACCTTGCCAACACGTTTCAAAACTTCAAAAGGTCCAATGTATCTAGGACTCAACTTCCCTTTCTTTCCGAATCTCGATAATCCTTTCCACGGTGACACTTTCAGTGACACTAAATTTCCTTCTTCGAATCCATATCCTTTCTAAAATGGTCTGCATATTTACTTTGACGATCTTGTGCTGTAATTAGCCTTCTCTGAATAACCTCAACAACTTCCTTGGTCAGCTGTACCAACTCGGGTCCAAGTATCTTACGTTCTCTGACTTCGTCTCAATATATTGGTGATCGACATTTGCGTCTATAATGAGCTTCATAGGGAGGCATTCTGATACTGGCATGATAACTGTTATTGTAAGCAAACTCTACTAAGGGAAAATGCTCGTCCCAATTGCCTTTGAAATCAATGGCACACATACGTAGCATATCTTCGATTGTTTAGATTGTTCTCTCGCTTTGGCCGTCCGTCTGCAGATGATAGGTCGTGCTCATATTTAACTTAGTTCCCAAACATTCTTGGAAACTTCTCCAAAATATTGAATTGAATCGTGGATCTCGATCAGACACGATAGATACAGGGACTCCAAGACGCATTACTATTTCCTTTAAATACATGTGAACCAACTTATCTAGGGAAAATCTTTCATTGATAGACAAGAAATGCATTGATTTGGTTAGTCTGTCCACTATCACACAAATAGCATCGTGGTCCACTTTCGTCCTTGGTAAGCCAACTATGAAGTCCATAGCAATGTGCTCCCACTTCCACTCTGGAATCTCTAGTGGCTGTAATAATCCACTTGGTCTCTGGTGCTCCGCCTTAACTCTCTGACACGTGTAGTATTTGTTAACCCATTTCGCAATTTCTCTCTTCATGTCTGGCCACCAATAATTCTCTTTTAAATCTCTTTACATCTTGGTAC
The DNA here is from genome assembly GCF_009905375.1 of Apium graveolens. Lineage (NCBI taxonomy): Eukaryota > Viridiplantae > Streptophyta > Magnoliopsida > Apiales > Apiaceae > Apium > Apium graveolens. The sequence continues at coordinate 128,760,331 of NC_133647.1, forward strand.
TCCCCGGATGAATGGAATACCTTGAATTGTGAGCTTCTTGTAGAATTTCATTCTTCAATTCTGCCACTGGTGGTATCCAAATTCTGGATGAAAATCTGAGAATACCTTGATCGTCATTTTGAGTGCATAACTCTTCTCCAATCAACCGATTGATATCCTGATCCATTATTTCCTCTTGGCACTTTCTTATATTTTCTTACAATTCTGGTTGAAAAGTCATACTATACATCTTTGCTTCATCAGGTTTGCAAATTCTGACTTCCAAGTCCAATTTCTGAAATTCCTTATATAATTCTTCAGGTATCGTCGACATGTTCAGCCTTTCTTTTCTACTTAATGCATCTACCACCACATTCGCTTTTCCTGGATGATAGTTAATCGTGCAATCATAGTCTTTGACCAACTCCAACAATCTCCTTTATCTTATATTAAGCTCCTTTTGCGTGAATATGTACTTCAAACTCTTATGATCCGTATAAATCTCGCATCTTTCTCCATATAAGTAGTGTCTCCAAATCTTTAAGGCGAATACTATCGCTGCTAGTTCCAAGTCATGAGTAGGATACTTCTGCTCATGAGGTTTCATTTGTCTTGACGCATACGCAATGACTTTATCATTCTACATCAAAACACAACCTAATGAGAAGCATCACTATAGATTACGAAATTCCCTTGATCATCTGGAAGTGACAAAACAGGTGTCGTGATTAGCCTCTTTTTCAATTCTTGAAAACTTTCTTCGCACTTCTCATTCCATATAAATTTCTCATTTTTCCTGGTAAGATTCGTCAAAGGCGTCGCAATCTTCGAGAAATCTTGAACAAATCATCGATAATATCCTGCCAGTCCTAAGAAACTTCTCACCTCTGTTGGTGTTTTTAGCCTTTCCCAATTTATAACAGCTTCAACCTTCGCTAGATCTACTTTGATCCCTTCATGACTTACCACGTGTCCTAAGAATTGAACTTCTTGTATCAAAAATTCGCACTTCGAAAACTTTACATATAACTTCTTCCTTCTCAAAATTTCCAAAGTTGTCCTTAGATGCTCCGCGTGGTCTTCCGTTGCCTTTGAGTAAATCAAGATATCATCAATAAACACAATGACAAACTTGTTCAGATATTCCTTGAAAATTCTGTTCATCAAGTCCATAAATGATGTTGGGACATTGGCCAATCCAAAAGACATCACTAAGAATTCATATGACCGTACCTTATTCTAAAAGCTGTCTTTGGTATATCTTCAGGTTTAATCTTCAATTGGTGATATCTGGATCTCAAATCAATCTTAGAGAAGTACTTGGCTCCTTTCAGCTGATCAAACAAATCATCAATTCGAGGTAATGGATACTTGTTCTTGATCGTAAGCTTATTGAGTTCTTGATAGTCGATGCATAATCTCATGCTTCCATCTTTCTTCTTAACAAATAGTACCGGTGCACCCCCATGGGGATACACTGGGTCTAATCACTCCTTTATCCAATAATTCTTATAATTTCTTTGCCAATTCCTTCATTTCCACTGGCGTCATTCTGTATGGGGCCTTAGATACTGGTTCCGTTCCAGGTGCCAAGTCGATTGCAAATTCAATTTCTCTATCTGGAGGAAGTCCTGGTAATTCGTCTGGAAATACGTCTGGAAATTCATTTACCATTGGAATGTCTTCCAGTTTTGCTGGCTCCTGACTTCTATCTATCATATATGCAATGAAATGCTCGCATCCTTGCTGTAGTAACTTCTTAGCTTGAATCATCGTCAAGAACTTCTTCGCTTATCTCTGGCCTCTAAACATCACTACTTTCTCATCTGGTGTCTTCAATATTACTTTCTTCTTACGACAGTCTATCTGAGCATCGTGCTTAAATAGCCAATCCATTCCTAAAATAACGTCAAACTCTCCTAACTTAAATGGTAATAAGTCAGCATCAAACTTATGGCCAGTAATCTCAATCTCACAGCTCTTACACACTTGGTTAATAGATACATGCTCCTGATTTGCTAATTTTACCATCATAATCTCACTTAACAATTCAACCGGATAATTCAACTTATCAACAAAACCTTGCAAAATAAATGATCGAGTCGCTCCTGAATCTACTAGCACTTTAGCACAGAAGGAGTTCACAGTAAGCGTACCTGCCACAACATCAGTATCCATGATAGCATCCTTCACAGGCATGTCATAAACTCTAGCTCTGGGAGGGTCATTCATTGTTGGAGTAGCTCCCATGATACGCAATGTGTTGTTGACTGGAATTGGTGCCTTGCAATCCCTTGCGATATATCCTGACTTCCTGCACTTGAAACAAGTAAATCCAATTGCTAGAACCTTGCATGCCTGATTCTTGGTAGGCTGGTCCTTGTTGACTGGCTCTCTGGCTGGCTGATTACGGCACTCCCTTGAATAGTGCCCCTTCGGATTGCATCTGTAGCAGACCATACTCAACTTGTTATAAACTCCACCATGTTTCTTTCCACAGACTTGACAGTCTGGTATAGCTGGCCTTTGCTGGGTTGGCTGGTTCCCAATGGCTGGGCGGTTACCTTGGCCTCCGTTGCCTGCATTTTGTCTGTTAAAATTTCTTCTGGGAGGGAACTTGCCCTTCCTTTGATTAAAATTTGGAAACTTTCCTGCTTGGGACTGTCCTTCACTTCCCTCAAACTTCCTCTTCTTACCTTCCTTCTCCTTCTGAGAGATTTCACTTTCCGTCTCCACAATCATAGCCTTCTGCACAACTCCCGCATACGTGTCCAACTCAAATATGGCCACCTTCCCTCGGATCCATGGCTTGAGTTCTTGCTGAAACCTTTTCGCTTTCTTCCTATCAGTGTCCACATATGATGGCACAAACCTAAATAATTTCTCAAACTTACTTTCATAATCTGCCACTGACATAATTCCTTGCATTAGCTCCAGAAACTTCAATTCCATTTGATTCTGAACAAACTGAGGGAAATACTTTTCTAAAAATAGCTCCTTGAATCTATCCCACGTAACATCATCCGTACCTTCCAACATCTTAACAGATTCCCACTAGTAGGTGGCTTCATTTTTCAGGTAGTAACTTACAAACTCAGACTTCTGCTCATCTCTCACTTTGACTAAGGCAAACGCCTTCTCAATTTCCTTTAACCAGACTTTTACCACAATAGGATCTACAGAACCCTTAAACTCTGGTGGATTCACCGCATGAAAGGTCTTAAAGGTTACATGAGGGTTGGTCTGCCTCTGTTGTTGTTGAGTCAGGTGAACTGTTTGTTGAGCCAAGATCTGAAGAATATGGGCTACAGTTGGGTCTATTGGACCTGGGTTGGCATTCTGATTGTTGTTGTCTTGGGTGTTGTTGTTGTTGTTGGTTTCTTCATTCTGGTTGGTGGAACGGGTATTTCTTCTGGGAGATATTTTCTGTAAAAAATCAACCAATTTATTTATCCTTTAAAACAAAATCTTTTTTATGAAAAGATTTTGTAAAATAGAAATTTATTTAGCCTTTAAAATAAAATCTTTTTTAGGAACTACTGGGAATAATTGTAACATAATGAAAAGAGTTCAAAAGTATTCACAAGTATACTACAAGAAAGTTCAGGGACACTTGCCTTATCAATTCGCTTTCACTTCACTAACACTTGTCAATTGGTTCCAACTCACTAACTACTTGCTTTCCTTTTCTACGTCCCACTTCCTCTATTAGACATCACATATACTCATCAACACTACTTCTCATCTCTTTCTATTCGATACAAACTTCTATATATCCTTCGTTTCACCCAAATCCGACGCACGGATTGAAACTTACAGCAAAAACAATCAAATAATGCACATATAATCATATTCTACAACAATCAAATCACATATGGCACATAGCACGTAATATATTTGATCGAAATAAATTTTCAAAGAAGATTTGGGGTCAAAATGATTTTCAAGGTATTTAATACAAATTTTTGAACATTTTTCAGAATTAAAATTGGACTTCGAATCATTTTATAATAAATAATAGGGTTCGAACACCCGAATTTAACTTTAAAATAATTTTATAATAATTATCAAGCTTTGAAAATAATTTAAAATAAAATTTTAAAGCTCAAAACTATTTTTCAGAATTTTTAAATCAAAAATAAATAATTAAATCAAATTAAATAATTAATTAAAATCAATTAATAATTAATTAAATCAATTAATCAATTATATTTTGAATTAATTGACCAATTCACTAATTAATTATTACCTAAAATTAATTAACTAATTAATTCAGATTTATTTTTGAATTAAAAATAATTTTTGAAATTGAAATAATAATTTTTAACATTTTAAAATAATTAAAACAATTTTATGAAAATAAATATAAAAAGATAATACAATTTTTGAAAAAAATAAAACAGAAATCAAGTTGTTATAAATTTTTAAAACGTCAGGGACTAAAATTCAAACCGGGGCAAACTACAGGGGTTAATTTGTAATTTGGTCGTCCTCGTCGCCGGTTATCGGCCGGACGCCATTAAAGACAATCCGAGCTTTTCCGGCGACACCAATACCGTCCAGAACAACTTCAAATTAGCAGGGGATGATCTTTGAGATGGCAGAAACACAAATATGCAATCAAATTATTCTAACAATCAACAAAACGGCCGGAATCATCCCCTGAAAATTTCGCCGCCGCCTGAGAGCTATTTTCCGGTGAGGATCAATTGGGGCAATCCATGAATCATTTGTTAGCTAGCTATATATCATTCGATTTGGTTTTAAACGATCTACATATGGTGTAATCAATTTCAACCCATAACCCTTGAATCGAAAACTCCTAAATTCCAATTAAGAACATTCAAACACATAAACCCTAATTTCAGTTTTCTAGAATCAAACACACTTTTCTACATGTTATTGAACTCCAAATTTGACATATAATATACCAAAATGACCAGGAAGAAAAGATGTGCATGATTATGCCATCAAATCATATCAAAAACATCAAGAGCAAAAATTCATAATTTAATCCATAATTAATTCGAATTAAAACAATTAAATAAGAAAAATACCTTGATTTCAGTGCAAAAACAGATGATTAATTCAGAAAGAGGTTTTCGAGAGCTTCATTTTGATATATTGCACGCCCGAATCGGAGTTCGATAACAACTTCGTTTGTGCGATTGATTTTCAAGAATACGGTATTTTAATAGGAGTTTCTCTGGTTTTCAGGGGGTTTGTACTATCTAATTATAATTATACAAGTGAAATGAAATAAGAAAAGGGCTATTTATATTTACGGAATATTATTACATTCTGGACCGTGTTGGATCGATAAATATGTCTTTTTTCCCCTAACTAGCTATAAATACGATCGTTTTGGATAAACATTATTCTGTTTTGGATAAGCACTATCCTGTTTTGGATAATCACTATCCTGTTTTGGATAATTATCAAAACCGGGCTTTTATAAATCGATTTGTACGAAGATAATGTTATCGAAAAGGGTTAGTGTATCGAAAATATTGTGCCGGGCCGCACACGGGTTAAACCGTAATCCGGATCGAAAAAGTCAAAATATGGAAAATGTCCAGAATTACCAGATTATGTTAGGAAGGAGTTTTCGAAAGAGTTTCGGGTTGTAAAAACCTTAAAAATGGTTGAGGTTGGACGATTCCCGGCTTTATAAAATAATTTTGTAATTATTCAGAAAATAATTAATAAATTCATAAATCAATGTAAAACCATATAATACTCCAAAAATTACCAGAAAAATACCTTAATTATCTACATTTTATTCTGGACATAATAAAATTAACATACCTAGACTTTACCACATATGAACATTCACATAACAACACCAATCATTAGATAATTCACCAAAAATCATATAAAATCACATAAAAAATCATATATTGATAAAAATAATTACACGTCATATCCCATATATTACAAGGAATACCATTAATGGCGATCAACAATAAATTAGACCAGACACTAGAACCAACATATGCACTATAACCTGCCGATCAGTCAGGATATTGCGCGAATCTATACCCAACTGTATAGACCCACTAACATATAGGGTACCCAGGCACTATGGCCTAAGAATCAAGGGTCCATCCATCTCTGGCCCTTAGGGTCCAGATCATTCCTGGCCCTTATCGTAACCATCTAGTTGTAGATTTTTTTGATGTCAAATCACTTTGATTTCAAAACATCCCGATTCAGGGTTCGCAAATAACCCGAAATAATGGGTATTTACTCAAGAGATCAATCGATAATCAAGGAACATAATCAAAAAGGTACTTGAATAAATAAGAGTAAATGTAGTGAAATATAAAAACATTTAACTATTCTGAACTTAGAATAGGAATCAAGTATATGCAGTATATCATAAGAAGGTTTAGGGATACTAACCTCAATTGATAATCCTCTAATCTTTAACTATCTGCAATATCACTCAGTCCTGATTTATCTGTATTCCCATTGACAGGCCACTTGACCTTTCTTATCATTCACCATTTCAGGTTTATCTCTATTCTGACTCCACTTGTTTTATTACTATACGTAATCAGGCTTTACTTTTACAATCTCTGTCTGGCTTTAAATGCCTCGCACTATGTGTATCTATCATGAAAAATATCATTCAATTAACTGACAATATATAATTATCTAGTCTATACGCTTATCCTTATCATCTACTCGCCCGATAATAATAGATAAGGATCATCTTTAATCATATAAAGTTTAATAGACACGTGGACTCATATTTCACATAACACCTAAACACATAAGGCATGTATCATATATTTCATATAATATATACCTCAGTTTGTCAAAACATTCGACTTGGTATGATCAAAACTGAAATCGAGTCGAAATACAATTTTATGATAATTACACGACTCAGAAACATTTACAAAATTAAGCGACCTTTCGAAACGAAAGATTTTATGTCTTGAAAGTATTTTTAATGGAAGCGGAATATTTTGAGTCTAGATGTGTTCGTTTCGTAATAAACGGACGAACGATCTATTTAATATGAATGTTTGAACATTTTTCAGAATTAAAACGGGGCTCCGAATCATTTTATAATAAAATAACAGGGTTCGAACACCCGAATCTAACTTTAAAATAATTTTATAATAATTATCGAGCTTTGAAAATATCTTTAAATAATATTTTAAAGCTCGAAACTATTTTTCGGAATTTTTGAATCAAAATAAATAATAAAATTAAAATAATCAATTAAAATTAATTAATAACTATTTTAATTAATAATCAATTAACATTTAAATTAATTGACCAAATAAATAATTAATTATCAACTAAAATTAATTAATTAATTATTTAAGATTTATTTTAAAATTAAAAATAAGTTTCAGAATTAAAAATATTTATTTTTGGAATTTTAAATAATTAAACACAATTTCTGAAAATAATTATAAACAGAAATATAACTTTTGAAATTTTTTAAAACAGAAATCTGATTTTGTAAGTTTTTAAATTTACAGGGGGTTAAATGTAAATATGAGAAAAGAACGATGGCTAAACTGCAATTTAGCCATCGTCTTCCTCCTTCGCCGACGATGGGCGAGGAAATTAACGGCGACCATCCCCCCCCCCGCCTGAAGCTTTCCAGCGAGTCAAAACACCACCAGAAATCACTTAAATTTTCAGGGAATGATCCTCTCAACTACAGGAACATTCTGCAGGGTTGTAATCATCAAATAACAAGGATTTTGATCGGAAAAATTCAAGCAAAACAACCATCTCCGTCATGTCCCAGTTTCAGGAGAGACTATTTGGCTATCCTCCGTTCAACGATCTACTCATTCGTGCCCTCAATTTCAACACATAACCCCAAACAAAGAAATACCCAAATTCCAATTCAGAACATTCAAACTCCATAAACCCTAATTTTTGAATTCGAGAATCAAACTCAATTTTCTATATGTTATTGAACTCCAAATTAATCATATAATACACTAAAATGACCAGGAAGAAATTATCTACATGATTATGCCATCAAATCATACCAACAACATCAAGAACAAAAATTCCTAGTTTAATTGTCAAATAATTCAAATTAAAATAAATAAATAAGAAAATCACCTTAATTTATGCACTAAAATGGTTGATTGATTCAGAAAATACTTTTCGAGAGCTTCGATTTGATATATTGCTCACTTGAATCGGAGTTCTATAACGCCTTCGTTTGTGAGTTTGATTTTCAAGAACGTAACGAATAATTAGGGTTTTCTCTGTATTTTATTGGTTTTAATTGACTGATTATGATTATACGAATAAAATAAGAAAAAAAATAGGCTATTTATATTTATGGAAAATTGGTTCGTGTTGGATCGTATTGGATCGATAAATTAGTTACTTAGCCGCTAAGTAACTGCATAAACGATTCGATTTGATACCCGGTTTGGATACCCGTATTGGATAATTATCCAAACCGGGCTTCTTATAAAACATCTTACACGAAAAATAATGTAATACTATCTCGTCTTTCAAGAATACGGGTTTTTTGATTTATCGAAATGATTATCGTATCGAAAATTTTGTGCTGGGACGCGCACGGATCAAACCGTAATCCGGATCGAAAAATTTAAAACACGGAAAATGTCCGGAATTGTCAGATTAGGTTAGGAAGGAGTTTTCCGAAGAGTTTTGGGTTGTAAAAATTCAAAAACGGTTGAAGTTGGATGATTCCCGTCTTTATAAAATAATTTTGTAATTATAAAAAAATAATTAATAAATTCATAAATCATTATAAAATCGTATAACACTCTAAAAATTACCAGAAAAATACCATAATCATCTATATTTTATTCTGAACATAATAAAATTAACATACTTATATTTTACCACATATAAACACCCACATATCAACACCAATCATCAGATAATTCACCAAAAATTCACATAATAATCAAATATTAATTATCAATTGATTAAAATAATTGTACTATATTTCCCGGATATTACAGCAGCTCTCAAGAACATCAATATTTCTTGAGAAAGTTTGTAACAGTTTTTATCAGAAATATAAAGAACTGTTATATTTTTATATTTGTTCAAAACACTTATACAATTGTATCCAACCCCCCTTAAACAATTGTATTATTACTGGGCAACATCTTTGGAGATGACAACAAATGTTTTCATTACGGGACAAGCTATACAGAAAAAGGGATGTCATCATGGATTCAACAATTGTTATCACTGATAACAACTAATCATCGGTGTCACTGATAATAGTTGAAGCATCTTTCTTGCTAAAGAATCAAGGCACAAATCCTCTTATTAGACAGTTCTGCATCAAAGGACAAAATTTCTATTCAATGAAGGATTAGTGTCTCATCTTAAGAAAAAAAGGTTGAGAAGCTTGCTCTTATTAAGAGTAAGGAAAGATTATGCTCATGGCTAGACTGGAATCTCAAGAAAGGTAAAGTCAATGGTTTCTACTGGAAAGCTTCATCTGAAAAAAGTTTAGCTATGGTATTAAAAGCTCTCACCTTTGAACAACAACTCAAGGAACTCTTTTGTGGAAAGGGGTTAGTGAGAGGAATGCCTCATCTGGAATTCAGAAGGATAAAATTTGTGAGGAATGTCAGAAAAGAGAATTCAAAGACACATCACATTAAATTTAAGATATAGTTTAGTGATGATTGATGACTACTCTTAACACAAAGGTGATGTTCGTGCATTCTCAAGACAGGACATTACAGATGGTGATTCATCATATCTGAAGATCAATCTAGAAGAAATTGTAAAAGAAATGATCTTATGCTCAGATAATGGGACTGAAGTCAAGAAGCAGTTCTGATTAATATCTGTAACATCAAGAATATTTTGAGACATATTCAGCACTGGAAGCTCTGTGTCAAAATGGAGTGGTACAAGAGAAGAGTCGGAACTTGATTAAAGCAACAAGGAAAATGTCAAGCTAATCAAGACTTTTGAAATACCAAAGGGCTGAAGCAGTCAATACAATTTGCTACAAGTAAGATCAGGCCTTGATTACGATGTATACATCAAGATCACTAATGAGTTAATGACCAATAGAAGAAAAAACTGGATAACCTGAAAGTGTTTGGAGAGAATGTTCTATAGAAGCAAACAATGAAATATTTTCAGTTATTTGAAGATCTTGGCATTTGCAGCTAAGACTAGTTATGATATTTTTCATGGCTACTCAATGGAGTTTACAACCTATATGGGAAATTGTGGTTGGTCAACAGAAGGTGATAGACAGTCTAAATGCATAGTTCAACAACTCCATGTTCCAAGTTGTTACATGAGAAATTAATGGTATTGATGATTTATATCCGAGCAATGGAATGGCAGTGTATTACACAACTCATTACTTCAATGAAGCCAGTCAGCAATGGTAAGGATATTCAGGAAATCCCAACAACAGCTTAGGAGGAATAAAAGAAGGATCAAGTAGTCACACTCAACATCACATTGTAAATCAAGAGGGCACTACAAGAACATATTTACTGAGATAAAGGGTTTGATGTCAATATTATTCTTAGAGTCTAGTTCTTAAGTGATCCAGATGTGGAGTAATGATTAGCAGAGCTGCTGAGTATGAATGATTATTTCTTTAGTTTTTTATCTGAAGAAGAAACTAAGAAAGTTACAGACTCTCTGATAGATCCGGATTGATTGGGTGATTACAAAGCAAGATGAACTCAATCAGTCAACAAGCAGATTGTAGGGAAGCTGGTATCCAAACCAAATGACAATTCTGTAATTGGTACAAGGATAACCAGAAGTCAAAACTGGATGAAAATGGCATTGTTACGAGGGACAAGGCCAAACTGGATGCTAGGTTATTATCAGGAAGCAGTATCTAACAAAAAGCACCAGTGATGAGACTTGAGGATATTATGACATATCAAACACCTGATGCACATTCAAACTTAAAATTTCACTCTAGTAGATGTGAACAAGTGAACTCCTGGTTGGTGAGTCAAAAGAAGAATTTAATGCACAACAATTCATGGACTTTGCAGTTGCAGATCTATTGGACTCTATATATCTCTTCTTCACAAGCTCACTTCAGGTTGGTATGAACTAGTATACTACTCAGGAAATTGTCAAGGACATGGTATGGCACTCTTACTGAAGTTACAGTTAAATATGAATGAGTAGAGTCGTCATATTAATAACTCTCTTTATCACTAGGCACAAACATAATGTTATATAAGTGTAGTTATAAATGTTCTCAAGATGCCAAAGTGCAAGGTTCCAAGTGGATCCTAGAGAATTCAATCTTATAGCTATTAACAAGATTATTAGATATCTTAAGGGACTACCAACTCATGGAGTAAAGTACCCTAAAGATATTGTGCTTAATATGTTTGGCTATATAGATATAGATTATGCAGGTTGGAAAGACAAAAGAAGCATCTCTAAAGCTCTCAACTTAAGTGACAGGAGAGCATGTCTTTTAGACAAAGAGTCACTTGCAGAAACACTTATTAAATCACTTGTTAAATTTAATCTTTCAAGAATGGTTTGTAAGTGTGGGATATCATTCATTGCATATTAGTTGGAAATCCCATTTGTAAGGAATTCTTAATATAAATTCACAAGTATTAAATCTTCAATATTTAAAGGACTTGTGAATTTATCAGTAATCCGGTACCTCGTACTTAGTGCTACTATCTTGATTATCATTATTACAACATCATATACATTTGTGGTAGTTAAGTATTATAGCATTAAGTATGAATATTATTTTAATAGATTTAAATTATGATGGTAGACAATTTCATTCCATATTAGTCTCATAATTTAAATTATATTAAAATAATATGCAACATAGTTATTTGTATCTTGTACGAATAATTGTGATACTTTTAGTATTAGTGATATTATTTAGAATTTCTGTATCAAATAATCGATGCTTATTTCTAAAATCACTAATATTGAAAGTTGAAGTATTTTTTAAGTTATGTGTATAAAACTCTCAATATTTTATATGCTTAAAAAGTATTTCTAAAATTACTAATTATCCAGAGAGTGATTGCCATGTATATAAGTCATATAATCTATTGGTAATTATTCAAGGATTATTATAAATATTTAAGTTCTAGTATCTAACTTATAGATATTTAGTATTTATTTATTTATTATTTAATTTAGGTAGTTTGGATTATGGAAATTTAAGCAATTCAATGATTTTATTTGCTCCATAATTCAAACTAAGTTAAAATAAATAAGCGGCATGATTGATTATAACTAAATCTGTCAACAATTGATATCTAGCATATTGATTATAACTTATGTGTTATAAGTTAATTATGAGATTTTGGTTTTAGTGAATTTAGCAATGTTTACATCTCAAGAATTTACTAAAATCAGAATCATGATTGTAGCATGATTAGTTGTGTACTAATTTTTGACTTATATCAGCTAATAATATTTAGTTAAGAGTTTAACAATGAACTAATTGTGAAGTATTAGTATTTGTGGTATTGCTTAAAACTTCTCTAAGTAATCAGTTGGTTAATGTTACCTTATTATTGAACCAATATTATTTGATATATTACAGTTATTAGGAGTTAACAATTGTATAGTATATGAAATTGAATGCTAATGTCTATTTAATAGATAATTGGTATTTAATTCATTGATATCTTATTTTAATATATTTGAATTATGATGTTAGACAATTCCATGACAAATCAGTTTCATGATTTAAATTATATTAAAATAGGGTGCAACATAATATTGGTATCTAAAGTACTTGAAAAGTATCATTCAATGATATATTGTTAATATTTTGTTGCAGATAATTGTGAGATTTTAAGTTTTAGTGAATTTATATGCTTTTCTATATCTGAAAGATTCACTATAATTTGAAATTATCAACATAGTCATTCTTATCAAGATTATTTATCAATAAACAATGTTGTTGATTATAATTTTATAAAGATAGATTATTGAGCTATTTATATGAATGAGAATTGCTTAGACTTTACCCTAAGTGATCAATGATCTAACAAAAAGTCATTCATATTAAAAGACATAATCTTTCTTTCTCTTCTTGATACTGCTAAGTCATCAGTCTGTGTCTTATCAAATCTAGGCATAAAAATAGACTCATGCACTCGAACAGTTTTAAGAGAAAAATCAAACTTCTTTCTACAGCGGTGGTTGCTTATTTCGTTAAAATCTTTTGAAATCACTATTGTACATCATTTCTCTCAAAAGATTAAATGCATAATTTTCATTCATTATAGATCTTAAGTGCATTTTATCTCTATATTGCCATATGTTCTGTGACAGGTTCAGCCTCCAATGACCTTATTTCATTTGATAGTCATGAGGTGAAAACCCACAATTCTATCCTAGACTATAAAGACAAACACAGAAACATAACCAACCAACACTCTTTTACCACTAAAATGAAGTATAAATGAGCGTGAGGGAGAAAGTTCCTTAGTGCACCACATAAGGATGGTTCTGAAGTCAACCCAACAGTTCCGTCTCCTACAAAATTGAGTAATATTAAAACTGAGGCAATTGCTAGCCCCCATACATCTTCTCAAAAAGATATAATGGCTGAAAAGGCACAAAAACAGTTACTAGATTCATCCTCTCAACAGGGTGCGTCTATTGAAATTCTCATGTCGGCCAGGGTATCCGATGTAGTGTCACCACCTCAAACATAAACAATTCTTAATGCACAAGGATAGGTTACACATATAAAGGAAGAGTTGATGGAAACAAGAGTTTCGACCATTTCACGGTCATATTCGATTAATCAAGGTTCTTAGTGGACCAATTGCCTTTACAGATGTAATGAGATGATACTATCCAATAGCCATATGTCAGTGGTCAGTGTCTACCTCCCCAGGTTTAAATCCCCCGGATGCATATGTGGATATTGGATCTGATATAGGTGCAGATCAGAAACTTGTTGATAATGATTCAGATTTACCTGATGAGTCACAAGGAAATGTCTTCACATACATTAGAATGGAACTTTGATCTTTATGCTAAATTCTTTGGATCATTTTTTACCTTCCCAGAGTTTAAATCTGGAACCTTAAAAGGGAAACAAGAAACTTTTAGATTATGACTCAGATTCATCTGACGAGTCTAACAAGGATAGGGATTTGCGAACTCCCATTGCACCACCCGTGACCTCCTTAAGGATGGCTAAGGTGATTCTATTTGCAAGTACAACTGGATTTTGGAGCTATGAGAGGAGTAATACACTTGTGAGAATGATTGTAAACATGAGCGGATAGAAGAGTAAAACACTTGTGAGGGAGATGAAATAGAATCACACACTCATAGTGAGGAATAAAGAGAAACACCATATCTCATTCCCTATCCCTAAACACTGGTTCTTGTTACTTCGGGTCTCGAATCTGTTTATGATTGGAACCTAACTCTTAGGGACCTAACATTTATAGATTGGATTATAATACTTTGGGACCTAACAAGTTCGGGAGCTAACAATTGGTAACAATTGGTGATCTCACAGTTGGGAGGTATATGGAGTTAGGGATATTTGTTAACAGGATGATCAGCGGTGAAAGTCATTTTTGTAGCATTTAAAGTAACATGGTTGATCATACTATGACTTTTTATTTCTTCTCCAATCATGTAAAATATAAGAACTCCTTCAGACAACAAAATACATTCATTCTTTAAGGGGGAGATAAATGCCTATATAATAGTTTGGAGGATTTCTCAACTAAAGGGGAGAAATAACAGACAGGAGGAAAAAGGTAAAGCACATGTACACTACACCACACCATTGTTGTTTGAAACAACGGATCGTATTGTACGGGAGAGAGGTGGTAAACACGAAGGTGATTTCCTAGTTATCAGAAGAATTGGTTTGGTTCATCACTGTTCTTCATAAGGGGAGAAGCTATTTTCCAAAAGGGGAGTACCATTGGTTTTTATCTACGGATCCTATTGTACGGGAGATGTGTTAAATGAAGGTGATCTCCTTTAAGCAGTTGATTCTCATAGGTGTAGAAGCAAGAGAGTTATGTTCTTCTCAATAGGAAATGTGGTTTTACAAAAGAAATTGTTGATGATTACTTCAAGACTGAGAAGTGTTATCTGGCATAGATTTGAAGAACCAAGGAAATGAAGATGAAACTACTTGAAGATCAGTTCAGTGCTAGAGGAACAAACATCTTTCATTTCAGTTACTCAAGAAATCTGGAAATGCAGTATTTGATCAAGAAAACCTATAGCATTATTTTCAAGCCCGGTACTTTACTTTTTCAAGTTGTCAGTTGACTTATCCTCTCTATTTAATTTTTTTTTTAGGTTTAACAATCAAATAGGGGGAGATTATTGGTGAGTCTGCGTAGCGGTATGAATAGTTAGATGATAACTCGATACGAGAACAACACCAGAACATGTCAGGTTAATAATACTACGACTACACAAGAAATCAGAAGAAAAGAAGACAAGGAAAATACAAAGAATCAAAAGGTTAGAAGAAATCTTGAAGTCTATTCACAGATCTCTGAAAGAAGTTAATTAATATGATCATGCCCCAGTGAAGAATAAAGGTTAAAGACTTTCAGGGTTTCAGAAATAATGCAGATTTGGTGTATAAGTGCTACTAGAAGATTTCGGTGTATTGGCATTGATTGAAGATAGACAGTGTTCGAAGCATAGGAATCTGAAGAATTGAAGACATGGTATTGATAGAGGTTCAAGAAGACAACTGTAGTCTTGAAATTATACTCACTGACAGGAGTTCATTTATATGTTCAAGCATCAGTGAAGAATAGTGAATGAAGTATTCAAGATTGCAGTAGCGATGAAGACGTTGTCTAAAGTACCAGAAAGGATTCCAGTGAAAGCATAATTGTTTATTGACAGTGTCTGAAAAGATAAAGTTGTTGCAAGCTTAACAATATAATCAAGGCCATAATACGAAGACCTGAATTAAAGTTAGTCTCCTGGGAACCAGACCAGTTGCACTAGGCGTCAAGAACTCGTAAAAGGAATCTGGGTATTATTTTTAGAAAAATTGTTAAGTTAATGAATGTACTTGGATTGAACGTTTATCTGTTAAAGTACGAGAAGAGGTGCGCGGAGTTTACAGCTAAACAGCTCGAGGGATTGTCCATGTTTAAAGTTCAATTGTTAACTTAAATAAATTTATTTAATGGACTTCAATATAATTTATTTAATAAACTTAAAATGATTTATTCTATAAACTTTAAATAAGTTTATTTCATAAATCTAAATTAGTTTATTTATATAAGTTATATTTAAGTTTATTTTATAAATTAATTTAGTTACAATTTAAACTAAAAGAAAATGAAAAAGAAAACAAAAGAAAAATAAAACAAAAGAAAATAAAAGAAAAAGATAACAAAAAGAAAAAAATCAAAAAACAAAACAAAACAAAAGAAAGAAAAAGGAAACAAAAAAATGAAAAAGAAAAACGAAAAAGAGAACAAAAAAAGGATTAAAAGAAAAGGGAAACCAGGGTGTTTGTTTTGTTTGTTAAGTACAAGAACCTGTACTAGTATAGGTTGCAAGTAACTATATTTGTTACTTGGTCGCAAGCAACAGAAGGAGTGAAAATTCTAAGGCAATATAATTCTCCTCCTGTAGTCCACTCCTGTGGTCGCAAGAAACTGTGAGCACAAGAATAAACTAAGGCAAAACTTGTACTTCCCAGTAGGTCGCAAGTAAGTTTTTGGCGGAATAAAAACTAAGTGTTGATTACCCTCTAGTTACAAGTAAAAGGAAGAGTACCCTGGTCGCAACTAACTTCTTAGCCACTACTTTATTGTATAATCAATTTATTTGTGTGGTTCATTTTTAGCCACACATTTAAATTGATATAAGTCTACACTCAAGTAGCAGATCAGCTCAGCAGTTCTGTTTATCTTCTTCTCCAAGAAAGAGAGCTGATAAAATAGAAGCAAAGATTTTCAGAGAAGTTCCGACACCTTGAATATCCGTTTAACTTTTCACCGGATTTCCACTACAATTCATCTGCTGTTCAGCAAAAAAATCCTAACAAATTATCGGCATGCCACTAGCAGTGCTCTCTAAAGTCGAATTCCACCCGCTATGTGTCAAAAAGCATTGAATGGAAGGGTGTTTCAGGACTCGTTCTTTGGAGCACCGGTTTGTCAGCCTGCCTCTTTCTCTTGTTTCAACCACAAACTACTGAGGTACCTTGGCTGCGTCGATAGCAATTATATCAGGCCCGACTATCCACATGAAGTACTTTTTGCTATTAGCCAGGCCTCATGCAAATTCAGTGAGCTGTTCAGCAGTCATGGTAGTGATACTGCCAAAATTCACATAAATAATAGAGTTTAGTTCTCTTTTGTCAAGCCAATCGATGCAGGTATCCTCTTCTTTCCACAAACTTGGGCCGATGGACTTAAGTCTGTTATCCTGAATTTGTTTCATCAATAAGTGTAGCGGTCCAATGGTATAGATATGTGGTTGACTGGCGAAAATTGCTTCCAAAATATCATGTTCAAGAGTGTCAAATGTGTTCATAATGACTGCACGAGCTTTACAAAGCGATGCAGTCATATCTATGAAGAAGTTAAGCATGATAGATATGCGAATCATAATACCGTGATGACTTGAATCCACGGAAGGGTAAGTTTGGGGGCGTCACATTTTCAAAAATTTCAAAAACAATGTACGAAAATAGAAGTTTTGAGAAAACAAATACAATTATTATTTGCCCAAATTTATGTTATTTTCAATTTTGTATGATTTTTTAAAGTAATTTAAATTTGAAAATTTGATATAACTAATTTAAAAAAAGAAGGTAAAATATAAAATATTTTCAAAAAATTCCAAAACAAGTAGGAAAACAAAATATTTTAGCAATAAATATTGTCATTTTTTATCCAAATTTATGTTATTTTCAAGTTTTTATAATTTTTAAAAGTAATTTAAATTTTAAAAATCAAATTAAGTAATTAAAAAAGGGAAAAATCTAAAATATTTTCAAAAAATTCCAGAAAAAATGTAGGAAAACATAAAGTTTGAGAAAATAAATACTGACCAAATTTATGTTGTTTTCAATTTTTTATGATTTTATAAAATAAATTAAATTTGAACATTAGAATTAAAAAAAAAGATATAAAAAATTTCAAATAATTACATAAAAATGTACGAAAAAAGAGGTTGGTTGGAGCATTTATTTCTCCTTCCACAATGATTTCATTGAGGAAGGAGTATAAAATACCAAAGTGCCAGTAACACGCGATGTAACACCCCCTTTCCCCAAGTAGAAACTTGTTGATACGGCTCCACCAAGAAGTCGTATCTAGTTGGAAAGGAAAACTCACCGATATTTCCCAGGCGGTGCCTGGTAATGGATTAACTTGTTCCAAGAATTTTACTTCCCGAGTGTTGGGTAAGTAATCAAAAACTCTTTTATCAAAACAACAACCTTGTTGCGAATATAAAATACACCACAGAGCCGGATCCCTCAGGTTTTGAGAGAGTATTTAAATCCTCTTCGAAAGGAATATCTTAAATATAAAAAAAATGAGTTTTGGGATCCGCCCTAACCTTTAAAAATCATTTTGAAGACTCGAAAACATTTTTAAGAATGTTTGGAGTAATGCTGATTTAGTAAAATAAATTAGTCCCGATATATTAGAAAATATCTGAATATTATTATTTAAATAATATTCCCATAAGGGTGATCCTTATAAAAATAATCGAGGTAGGAGTTTTAAAACTCATAATTGAAATGAATATTAAATAACCAAAGATATACTTATACGAAAGTAGGATCTTTATTTGAATAATCAAAAGTGAGTTTGATTATCGACACATTATTCTTTAATAAAATAAAGAATAGTAATTAGTAAATAATCGGAGTCATAAGTCCTCGAATGAATATTCAAATAATAATATTCATTAAATAAAATAAACGGAGTCATATGTCCTGGAATGAATATTCAAAATAATATTCATTAATAAAATAGACGGAGTCATAAGCCCTCGAATGAATATTCAAAATAATATTCATTAATAAAATAAAGTTATCGAATAAACCTTATTCGATTCATAGTTTTGAAAACTATATCTATATATACATATAAATATATATATATAATATACTCGGGAACATCGACTCCCGGTTTTAGAAAATGTTCACATTTGGGTCCCCTATACTAAGGGTATACGCAACTACTGCTTATCTCTAGCATATGTATTATGCAACTTATAAGCAATTGAATCAACAATATATATTAAGATTACAAAACAGACATGCATATATACCATATCACATGCTCCAATATATCGCAAGATTTGCTAATTAACCACCATGCATCTATCACAAGATAATGCATATACATATGTATACATCACAACAACAGTATAACGGGTAGAAAACTTGCCTGAGTGTTCCCGGATATACTTAAGCTTAGAGTGGGTCCGATAACCTATGAACAACAACATAAGTCGGAATTAAACCCCGGTCGCTTAAGAAACTAGACTTTAACCAATTGAACCCTAACGTTCGCTTATGGTCACTCCTACGCTTAACGAATCACATAAGTCGTTCGAGTACCCTCGGCTCCACCATTTTTAATAAATTAACCATTAAGAATTTTAAGACGATTCTTTCGTGATTACTCTACCAACTGCCTAATCCACTTTACATAATTGTTTCATACTCCAATTAGTCATTTAAGGGCCTTAACCAAGGTCTCAAAGTAAAGTGAGGGGTAAAGGTTCGTTCGTGAAACGTCGTTACTTAAAACGGTCGTTTCTCCTAAACCGTAAATCGGATCTAAGCGAACCACGTACCAAAACGAAGCTTACGACATGATCTAGCTAAACATGGCAAATTTAAAGATTGGTCAGTGAGTTATCTGGTACGAGATTCATGTACAACAGTCTAAGGAAAATGGGCATTGCGACGGCTATATTTACGAGTTTTCCAAGTTTCTCACTACACCAAAACCTCACCAAACAACCCACAATTATTAACACATCAAAACCTCAACTACATAATACTATACCAGTCCTTATTCTCCAGAGTCTTCATCTCAACCAACCACAATCAAGTTCTATTAACAATAACAAGATTCATTCACCAAATCACTCCAATTTCAAATCAAACTACTAATAATCAAATATCACGCTTCTCATCTTGAAAACCAACCATCAAACTTACTAATAGTAAAAGTAAAGGCTATGGTTTGAAGTTTATACCTTCCTTGGTAGGTGTTAAGTTGCTAGAAAGCCTTAGGGAGCCTCCTACAAGCTTGATCTTTCCAAAAAAATCAAGAACACAAAGTTAGGCTTTAAAATTTCTAAAAGTACGATTGAAAGAACTGTAAAAATGAGTGTCTTACCATGCTTATTTGGACGATACTTGTGAACAAGAGTTGTAGGACATCTCAATACCTTTCCAACGAGCTATAGAACACAACATTTGAGTGAGTATTGAAGGAGATATGACAATTTCAAGTTGCTGGATTTATTTTGGCCGAGTGCTTCTCTTCATGGGAGTAAAGTCAAATTTTTAATTTTTGTGTTATGATATTTTGCTTGGTTGATTTCCTTTTTGGCTTGGCAAATTATGATCTTTTACCGTGGTAACTTTTGCATGGCCAAGAATCAACCAACAACACACTTCTTTTTGTCATGCTTATGTCACCATGCTTGTGTCACCTTTTTAACACATGTCCTTTCCTTGTGGTTTGATGACATCATTCCCACTAACCTCTTTGATTAGCTTCTAATTACTTGGCTAATGACCGCTGATCTGTTATACGGTTCGCTTAACTTTCGTTTTCGTTCATCGTTTGAGGGATCATACCCGGGATCTTATTACTTGGGTTCCCTTAACCTTTCTCAATACATTATATTCCTTTTATGATCCTCTCTTAAAATCCTTGAATTTAAATTATTTTTATCATGTTACCTTATACTAAATTCCTTCGGTATCTGGTGGATTTTCGGGAAAAATCAAAGTGTTCAGATTTGAATTCTGACGATCTTTACATACACTTATATACCACATAGAGTACTAATAATATCCCAGAAGATCAATAAAAGAACCCCTACATAGTGTGGCATGAAAAGTTTTCTTATTCAGCATAATCAGCAAAACACTATTCATAAGGGTTTCAAAAATTCCAAAAATTGGGGTTATTACACGCGAATTCGAAAAAGTTATCTTTTATTTGGCAATGAATCATTGCGGAAGCAGTGCATTTTTTTCAAAAAAATAATTTTCTTGTGTAGCAAAAAAATAATAAAAAAAATTCCAAAATTATGATAAATTTGATATGACTTGTTGATATTATATAAATTTTCAATATCATTTTTTTAAAAATTTTAAACATAAATATTGGTTTTTTACCTTCTATAATGGTAAAACAAGTACACTAAAATATAAAAAACTTATTTAAGAAGAGATAATATTAATTCTAAAATACTTTATTTATGGTATAAAGTCCAGTTAGAAAAGAATAATATACAATTATATATCAAAATATTTTAACACTGCATAACCACGAATAAAATATTTTAAGTATAAATTTAATCATTTTTCTTTGAAATTGAGAATTTCGTACATTTAAATTTGAAACATATACACAAACACAAATATATATATATATATATAGTCAAATATAATAATAAGCTATTTCAAAAGTGGGCTTATTATGTTCATGTATATATTTTTGAAATGTATTTTATAAAACTTAGTAAAAATATATTTCATTAAATAATAAAATATAATTTTTATTAAATATTACTCCTTTAATTATTACTACTATTATATTATTTCAAGAAACGTGTACCTGGGATGGTGTTTGATTCATAAACTAATGGTGTTATGATTTTATGAATTAAAAACCTTCTGGATACACGTTTCTCGAAATAATCTAATAGTAATAAATATGAAATTGGTATTATTATATTTAAATTTATAATTTTATTAAACAATGGTACATATTTCTAAACGGTTTAGATTTTTTGGTTCCACGGCCTCACTTAACCAACCTCACTTAACCAACCTTGGTCGTGGAACTTTTTCCTTGACATAATGGATATACGGGGGATATAGGTGAGTCGGCAATATTGAAAACTCATGTTTAAGGTTGAATAGTGAATAACGAGTAAAGATGCATAAAAGGTCCATCGGGCCGGTTTTTGACTGGGCCTCAAAAAACCCGGGTTTTAACCGGGCTTTTCCGGTTTTGACTTTAACCAGCCCAGGCCGGGCCAGCCTTTTCGAAAATGTCAGAGCCCATTTGGGCCCTTGAGGCGGGTTTCACCAGGCTTTTTTTCGGGCCGGATTGGATCGGGCCGGGTTTTTTTCTAATTTAAATCGGATCGAGTTTTATTAAAGATTCTGAAGACTACATATGTTAGCAACTATATCATCGTAAAAATCTATTAGTTTGCATGAAAATATTTCTTCGCTGAAAACATTTAAGTTTGGCAAAAAATAAATATGTTTATAAAATAATATGTGTTATCAATGTTATCCAAATATATATAGTGTACTTACTATTTCTTCTTTCATTAATCCTGCAATAAATTATATAAATAATATTATTAATCACGAATATGTATATATATATATATTTAAAGTATTATTTATATTTATATCAAATAGAAATTTATAAATTTATAAGAAAATATATTGGAATAAACAGATTTAAACCGGATTTTTTTGAGCTTTTAATCGAGCCGGGCTAAAGACCAGGCCAGGACGAAGCCCAGGTTTTTAACCATGCCGGGCCGGGTTTTGCCTAAAAATATAGGGCCCGTCGAGGCCCTAAACGCGGGCCGCGACCGGGCCGGGCTTGACTGGGTTTTGACGGATCGGGTCGGGCCAGATTTCCGGGCCGAGGCGTTTTGTGCATCTCTAATTACGAGGGAACCATATTTGGAGTTAATAATCTATCTATGCTATAATAGACAAAATATTAAAAATTTGGTAGTTGGTGAGTCGGTACTTGTTGAAATTGCATAATTACCCTTAAATTAAGTGTAATTAAGTAATTTATTAATATTTAGTCTATTAGTCAATTCCAATTCTTATTGATATTGGAGTCAACTTCCTCTATCAGTTTAAATTCTATTTCATATCCCACTCTATATTATTATTAATCAGTAGTAAAGACAACTTCTTCTACCAATTTTAAATTCTAATTCATATTTTGTTCTATATTATTCTAATTGATATTTCGGACTAAAATAAATTTAAGCAAACTAAATATAATTGTTGAATTTAGTTGATATAATGTGCATCGAGTTAAGAAAAATAATAAATACTCTCGATCCATCTAAAAAATTATACTATATTGAACTAGGATAAACGAAATAATATATATTAGTCATCCAAGATAATGAAAATATAATTAAACTAACTAAAATAAAATCATATCTATTAATTATTCGGGCTAAAACAAAATTATTTTATTGATCCGGACATAAAAAAATTAAAACTAAACTAAATTTAATTAGTTGAATTTGATCATAGTAATGGGCCTTGGGCTAAAATAAAATAAAGTAAACCGGGATAAATCAAATTAATATCAGATTAAGCATAATTCGTATATAATTGATATGAACCAAAAATTAATTTTTAACTAAATCTAATAATTATTATTTTTTAAAACACACATAAAATGATCAATAAAACCATATTGTTCAATCAGTACTATTGTATTTTTCAAATAACTCTTATAATTTATCGATTAAGTAATAAACTCTCTAAAATAATAAATTTGTCAAATTTCCAACATAATAGAAACATTGTATTTTTATTCTCAAAAAATTATAAAATCTCTATAATAATATTTTTAAAAAACTATGAACATATACGTTTATTAATATAATTATCACGAAGTAATCATTTAAAAAGGTAAAAATAAAAAAAATAATGAACAAATTTTAAAAATTCAATTCAAAATATTTTTGTTTAAAAAATTATATAATATTAAAAGAAATTGCGCATCATGACACTGGTTTTAAGTTAGTAATAGTAATAATGTATAGGATTGTATTTAAACAGATTATTGAGAATTTGAACTCTGAGCAATGTTGAATGTAAAGACCGAACTGCATATATGAAAAAAAAATCCAGGTATTGAAACTACTTAATAAATATCATGCACTTAACAGTACTCTTCCTAGCTCGAGCGCTTGTTAATGATGAAGATTTTATCAACACGAACTTAATAGACGGTACAAACTTATGCGCTAAATTTCAGAGTTTTATATCAAACGATATATGACATGCATCGAAGAAAAAGACTTCTAAATATGGAGGGACGGACCAACGCAAAGTCTCATGGCACAGTTCTACGGGAAGATGAGATTTACTGTTGTGATTTTCGCTGGTTTCAGTAAAAATGCTGTAAATATATGCGTCTAGAAGTTGGTAGCTTCTAGTGTGCATCCTTTTTGTTTATTGGGTGGAAGAATTTTCTTTACGTTTGGTGTTGTGTTCTCGTACCATGTACGGTCCGGGTCTACTTTGCTAGCAGCACCTCATGAATGAATCTGTCTAAATTTTGTGAAGAAGAACCACCAGGGCTAGCAGCTAATTCTGCTTTCTTTTTCCATTCCAAAACATTCGTCTTTAACCTTTTTCCTTTATCACCATCCATCAGCTCTCTCACCAACTCCTCCACTTCGGCTCTCTTAACTTTATTATCAATCTCGAATCCAATTTCCCATTCCACGCAACTATACTTACAATTCGTCTGCTGTTCAGCAAAAAATGGCCAACAAATCACTGGCACGCCACTAGCAATGCTCTCTAAAGTCGAATTCCACCCGCTATGTGTCAAAAAACATCCAATGGCTGGGTGCTTCAGGACTCGTTCTTGAGAGCACCAGCTTGCCAGCCTGCCTCTTTCTCTTGTTTCAACCACAAACTCTTGAGGTACCTTGGCTGTGTCGCCAGCAATAATATCAGGCCTGACTATCCACAAGAAGTGCTTTTTGCTATTAGCTAGGCCCCATGCAAATTCAGTGAGCTGTTCAGCATTCATGGTAGTGATACTGCCAAAATTCACATAAACAACAGAGTTTAGTTCTCTATTGTCAAGCCAGTCAATGCAGGTATCCTCTTCTTTCCACAAACTTGAGCCGATGGACTTAAGTCTATTATCCTGGATTTGTTTCATCATTAAGTGCAGCGGCCCAATGGTATAGATATGTGGTTGACTCACGGAAATTGCTTCCAAAACATCCTGTTCAAGAGTGTCAAATGTGTTTATAATAACTGCACGAGCTTTACAAAGCGCTGCAGTCAGATCTATGAAGAAGTTAAGCATGATATCATTTGGGTCAGTAGTTCTGATGAAACTTGGAAAATCCTTCAATTTCATGTCTTTCATTCCAGGAGCCCAATCAATATTTGTATGTAGATATCCATTTGTTACATAGCTCATATCTGCAAAGCAAACAAAATTCTTACTCCTTCGGTCCAAAATTAAATCAGCGGTCTTTAACTTTTTACACGTATTTTAAGACGCAATCAAAAGATGACTATGTAAATAATTTTTAAAATTCATATTTTAACAGTTGGCTTACCTTGTAGTGGTATGTAGCCTCTTTCAACAAGTTGGTGGTACTGCATATATGCTATGAGGCCACAAGAGCTTGCCGTCCAAACCAGAACTTCAGTAATACCAAACTTCTCAGCAGCTGCTAGTGTGAAGCTCATCGTCGCATCAGAAACAATACATGTCACAGGTGGTAAACCCGAGATAGAGAAGTTGTTGAGTTCAGAAATAAGGTTGCAAAAAGGACCTAAACAGTTAATTGGAGTGTACTTGCACAGAGTAGCAATATCTTGAGTTGCATCAGGATCTGAGGGGGGTAGGCCATCAGGGATAGAGTAAAACCGAAAGTCGGACAAGCCATTAAGGGCCTGCAGACCCTTGGATTTGATCAGGCGATTGTGGTTAAATTCTGTGTTGACAAATGAGATATGAAAGCCCTTCTGGTGAAGAAGCTTGGCTAGGTTTAGCACTGGATTAATGTGACCTTGTGCAGGGTATGGAATACACAAGGCATGAGGCTTACTCTTTGCATCTCTCGTTGAGCTCATTTTAGTCCTATGTATTATTTTATTTTATTTTTGTTTACCATTGCTCTGAGCAGCTGAGCTTATTTATAAGTAAAATATTGATCCAACAACTAGTAAAACGAGAGAAATCTAACTGCATTTATTCTAACCCATATTAGAAATTTCGAATCAATCATCCTTCATCAGTGACCACAAATATTATTATTTGTTATAATTGTGTGATAGGTTCAACTAACTACCAGAAATTATTATTAGAACATAAATATTACGAAATATTACCATGTTACTGTGTTTCCAATCAATGTTGAGGTTCTAATAACAAAATATTTCTGAAACAGTTCACAAATAACGGGGAGATTTCAAGATGTTTTAATTGACGATTATTATGTAAATCAGGGTGGGTGTATTATTTTTAAATGAGTTATGAATCTATTATGGCCGATAAGGGTTGATTGCGGATCGAAATTAGAAAAACCTCATATTTTTGAATTGAATGCTAATTTGATTTTAAATAATCACAATCACAAAGAGTAATATATATACATATATTATTAAATAATATATTAATTAAAATTACATACTTTTCACAAATTAATAAATATGGGTCACGTGTAAGTTATTAACAGAACTTTTCATTTGTTTTGCCAAAAAATGTATGTTCAAATAATATTATATATTATTAATTTTTATTTTACTTCAAGTTTGTTTTTTGAGATATATTTTTTTGTGCAAAATTTTAATAGATGGCCCCGATATCAAATAGATGATAAACATTTTTTCCAAAAGTATAGCATATCATTCCCAAACAAAATAAAGGACATCGTCATTTTTCTAAAAACGGTTTTCTTATCAAAAATAATTTTAAATTTTTTAATTTTTTTATCTTATTTTCAAAGAAAATATTGTAACATACAATATACAGAGCTAGACCTTAAATTCTTTCTCCATGTTTCAATTAAGAAGTTAGTTTAAATATTAAAATTGGTTACTTATTTTAAAATTTTAAAAACGGAGTACTTAATATATTATTTGTACTAGTTGATAACCCGTAAGGAATAGGGGCCGAGTTAATTAATTTTAATAATTTTAAAAAATCATAAGAGTATAGGTGCTTTGTCAAAATTTCTAATTTTACACATAAAACCCAATCATAACACCCAATCTAAACTATTGAGCCTCCGTAAAGATTTCCCAAGAGACTCATTAAACACAATGTGAATAATATATCACGAAAATGCATGTTTTGTATATATGTAGGCATAAACATGTCGAACATGCATATTCTTATAATTTTCTTTTGATATATAATACCCATGTTGAACATTCATATTCAACAAATTCAAAATATTAATTGGAGTGATTACGCGTAACATATGTATAATTCAAACAAAAATATTAGTACACATAAGTTGGTAGGTATTTTAACCACTCTTCCATGTTAATATATATTTTTGGGCATCTAGTTCGGGCATCTTAGAACTATGTTGAAATCAATATAAGAATTGTAATTAAAAAACGCGTAAAAATAATACATATAATATATTAAATCAAAACAGTTGAAAACAATATATTTTCAAGTAGGAGTGTATCTATTTTTATATGGAATTAGGATGGTCTCGTGTTATTTAGAAATCAAAAAGTACAATTACAATAGAATTTTAATAATTATATTAAAAAAGTATATGATTTAAAAAAGTTAAAAAGATAAAATTACTTTTAATATAGTTGTATAATATATTGAATTAGTAATACATAAGAAAATTAGGAATACAAAGGTTAAAGTCAAATTGATGAAACAAAAATAAAACCAAATTTAATAGGATAAGACATGCAGAAATATAAGATAACAAAAATAAAAATCATATTTAATAGAACCACACGTAGAAGTATAAGATAAATAAAGGATGTAACCAAAAATTTTAGTATAGTTAAAAGACATACAAAAAATAGAATTATAAAAAATATATGAATGAATAAGTGAAACCAAAATTTGATGGTAACAAAAATTAGTGAAACCAAAATTTGTGTACTTAAAAAGGGGTTTCTTTTATTAATAAATGTTATGTTATGTTATGTTATATGTTATTAATGTTATTAATGAATAAAAAACCCTAATCTTATAATTGTAATGAATATTACTCCAATTTAAAATTGGCTTCATAATTAAATAGAAATTTACAGATATACCCCACCTGATGTAGCTGTATCACTAAATCTTTGCTCTTTGCTATATTCGAACTTAATATGTACAAAAAAGTCGATATAAAAACTTGACAACTGTCAATTTGTACAGATTATTGAAAAAATTGTGTTTGTTTATTAAAATTGGGAAAATATGTGATTGGCTCGCCGGCTGGAGTATGGACCAGCATTTCAGTAACCGGTAATCGTACCGTCAATAAGGACCGAAACATTTACTCCTACTTCAGTATGGATAACTGTCTCTTTTTCAAGGACCAGCGATTGATCGATCAGGGGTAGTCCGGTCCAATTAAATTTTATACATTATTTTTTGACATATTTTTTAATATTCATTTAAATTATATTTTTATAATATTTTTTTTAATTTTTTTTAATAATAATTTTATATTTAAACTTTTATTAAAAAAAAATTGAAAGAAATATTATGAAACTATATTTTATAGAAGTCTACAAATACTTGTAAATAGTGCATGTATACGTTGGGACGGAGGGAGTATTTCAGAAGCCCCATCCCCAAAATTATCAAAACATATACGGGTAGGAATTAAACGAGTTGATATATGAATATTTCGGTGTTTGAAAAAAAAATGGGATGAAATTCAATTCAATTTATAAATAAGTTAAAGTTAAACAAAACTTTAAGATTTAGTTATAAATTAGCTCAATTTAAACACAATATATATTGGCTCGAAAATTCGTGAACAAGTTTAATTATAATATCCGTGAACTAGTTCGTTAATATAGTTCGCGAAGAATATTCGTAAACATACTCGTTGTTATAACTCGTTAATAATATATGAATTACTAGTTGTATATACTCAAACAAATATTATGAACATACGGTTATGGCATTTATTTAGTTAATAATTATGTGTATATATTTATACAAATAAATTTATCAATTTATTTAATACATTTATTATTTTTATTAAATTTATAAATTATATATATGTCTATAGGATTTTAATTATAATACAGGTTATATAGTAAATATTTAAATATTTTATTTAATTCGTGTTCATGTATTTAATTAGTTAGTATATATCATTATTTAAATAAAAATATTGTAATTTAATCAAGATTAGAATGTTAAATGCTCAAATTTATTTGTTTGGTTTGTTAGGATTTAAAATTTATATTTAATATTTTTTTGCATTTAAAAAATATAGAAATAAATGCTAGTTATGCAAAAATTCGGGAATTTTACAACAAATTCGTAAACCGAGTTATTTGTGAGTAAGGGTTCTTAAACAATTTTCACGATTTGTTCGTTGGACCATGGTTCGTCAATTATTCATGAACAAAAAATTTTTACTCGAAAAAAATTTGAATTCAAAGTTCGAGCTCAACATATTTTTTTTGGGTAAATGAGAACATGCCTCGTATATTAAACTAAAAGAGATAAGAATGTACATGGGGTGATCCTTCTTAAAATTCTAAAGAACAAATCTCCATAAAAAAATAAGAGAAGGATCAAAGAAAAATAAAAATAAAAAGCCAAAAGGCCAAGGCACATAGGCCCAACTAGCAAACCCAAACAAGGGATCAAGAAAAAACCAACAGAAGACCAAACAAATGACCCAAACAAATCCAACCAAGTCCAGCCCTGAGACACCAGCCATGCAAGAATAAAAAACCCAAAAGCCCAGCCCATATAAACAGCACCAGGCCCAAACCAAAAAAATCCAGATCAACAGCATGCAGATGCAGATTGACCCAACTGCAGTAATAAATCAATCCAAAAAAACTAACATCTGACTTGAATCTTTCCAAATCAGCAACCAAACATCAACAAATGATAACCCCGAACAGAGCATCCAATCTCTTGCAGCAAAAACCATATCACACTCGAACGAAAACGACAGATCCCAACTTCCTTTATGCCTTTCTTCCAGAAAACACAGCACATAAAACCTATGTTGCACTCGAGTTCGTAGCAAAATAAAAACACAGGAGATGACCACCTGATCTTCACTTCCCCATAAATTCTGCAGCAGCATCATCACTCGAACAACCTTAAAATCACTCGAACAGAACCTCACAAAACCCACCCCTACCACCAACATCAAAATCTGATTACCTGTCCAGCCACCCTCGTCCTAATAACTACCTGAAACCCTCTCAGAACCCCCTCCCCTACACCACAGTACAACAGACCTAGCTCCCAAACAAAGAAGGAGACCCCATAGCAGCGAAAAAGGCCGAAACTAAGCGAATCTAGGCCACCCCACAAACTCACCTGCAACCCCTCACTAAACCACACTAAGCATAAACTCTCCAACACACCTAATATAAGAACCCCCTCCCCGAACAAAAACCAAGACCCAAGCCCCTTGCACGAGAGCCCCCCAGGAAACAACAAAACAGCAAAAAACCCAAACCCTAGACCAGAAAAGACACCCCCCAAACTAAAGCCCCCAAAACCCCTCCCTAAACCCACAAATAATAAGGAAAAAACCCCAAACACACACACACACTAGACGCACCCATACACACACACACACACCAGACGCACCCATATACATATACCACACTCCCTCACACTCACACACTCACACCAGACGCACACACATAATCCAGAAAAACACACATTAAGAACATCCTTCCACAGATAACAGCAGCACACGCCAGACTCCCACTCTCCACTAACACCCACCTCCAGACCACATAACAACTCAAAGCAACTCATTGAATTAATAGACCTACCCCTAACAATACCAAAAATCCAAACACCAAACACAGCCCAGCATACTCAAACCAAACAAACTGAGAAACACTCCACCAACTACTAAATAACTGCCAAGACATAAAACGATTGCAGCAATCAGACTAATAACAGCTACATGCCTGACTCCACCCACCCAAATTCGAAAACTCAATAACAAAATTCACCTCCCGCATGACTCTCCAAAACCAAATCTAGAACTCCATACCAACAAAATTTGGATTGAAGGAACCTCTAAACTCAGAGAAAAAAGAACCCCAACATCTATCAACAAAATCGACAAAATAGACACGATAAAATAACCTACCACCTCCACACAACTAGAAACACTCAACAATCACCCCAAAAATCACAGCAACACCTGCACAAACCACAAATCTGCCAGAACTCCCAAAAAAACTCAACCACCAATCCATAAACTCAAATCTGAAAAACAGAGGACCCTACTATACCCCATCCATGAAGTTTAGCTTGAACTCTCGGAAGTCTAGCCACTGATAACCCCATGAGCTTCTTAAAAATATCATCCTCCACATCAGCAACAATTTGCCAAGGCCTCTTCCTTTGATTTTGAAATATCCTCCTGTTACGCTCATGCCAAATGTGATAAATTATAGCAGCATACACTAACTTGTTAATTAAAGAATGTAACGACCTTCCTCGCCATTTACTAGCTGCTACCCGAATGAAATCCCCCCAATTACCCTGATAATCAACACAATACCCTTTCTTTTGAAACTCAATCAACACTCGGTGACAAAATTCACAGGAAAAGAATAAGTGCTCTCTCGAATCAGGACACTCAGAACAAAAACTGCATAAAGCTGGATGCATCACCTGCCATGCCTCCAATCTATCCAGCGTAAAGCAGTGCTTCGGAATACTCTTCGGAAACCAGATAAGATTCCATCGTAAAACAACCGACTTCTTAAATCTTATGTCCTCCCATACCTAATGGACAGAAAACAAATTATTCTTCCCTAAACCAGACTTTCAAACTACAGAATTTGTACCATCTGACAACTGAAATGGCACCTGATTAAGCCCCGGACATTTACTAATTAAATCTGCAGGCCACTCCCAACTACCATCACGAAAGAACTCATTCATTGTTGCAGATTTATTAGACCGCATAGCCAAAATATCTCTATGGCTACACCAATTGGAGAGCGGCTGATCCAACACCCAAGTGTCAAACCAGAAATTAGTATTCTGACCATTACCAATTTTAATATGAATAAAATGATGAATTTCCTCTCTAATTCTCCACGAAGCATCCCACGCCACTTCGATATCCCAAAAGCTTCTCCTCCGAATACGGTACTCATTCACCCACTTCACCCACAGAGAACATTTATTAGAAATAATGTTCCAGATGTGATAAGAAAGCAAAGCTTTATTCCAGCATCTCAAAGATTCCAGCCCCAGACCCTCCTCATGCTTCGGAACACACACATCTTTCCACGCAACCTTAGCCTTCCCCTTAGAATCCGATTTACCCCCAGATAAAACTCTGAATCAACTTCTCTATTTGCTTAGTAACTGAAACAGGGATTAAAAAAATAGACCCCCAATAAACCTGAAGAGACAGAAGCACAGACATGGCCAACTGAACCCTCCCAGCATAATTAAGTCAATTATTTTCCCACGAGTCTATTTTATCTCGGACTTTTTGAATTAACGGCTTACAGTCTCTAACCCACAATCTAGTCGAGATAAGGGGCACCCTCAAATATCTGATAGGCAGAACTCCCTCATTAAATTCCAGAATATTTTGAATTAGCAACTGAGCATCCCAACCAACATTACCCAAAAACACATTACTCTTCTCCTTATTTGGCCAAAGACCAGAGCACCTACCAAATTTATCCATAGCATCCTTCAACAAATTAACAAAATAAGGATCTGCAGCGCAAAAAAGAAATAAATCATCTGCAAAAGACAAATGAGTAATTCTTTTCTTTTTAAACTTTGGATGGAACTTAAAATTCCCTTCCTCGGAAATTCTCTGCTTAATTATTAAAGAAAGCACCTGCATCACCAGAGTGAAAAGGTACGGCGATAGAGGATCTCCTTGACGGAGACCTTTCTCACCCCTGAAATAACCATGCATCTCGCCATTAAGAATAATAGAGTATGAAGGGGTATAGATGCACTCCCTGATCCAATTCACCATCTTCTCAGGAAACTCAAACAAATAAAGAGCATCAATTAGGAACTCCCAAAAAACACTATCATAAGCCTATTTAATGTCCACTTTCATCGCACATCTAGGCACACCCACCTTTCGATGATAGTTATTCAAAATCTCCTGAGTAAGCAAGATATTGTCACTAATTCTCCTTCCGGGAATAAAGGCATTCTGGGTATCATCCACTAAGCTCCCCAAACAATCTTTAATTCGATCAGCAATAATCTTAGTGATGCACTTATACAGCACATTACACAGAGCAATAGGCCTGAACTGACCAACTACTGAAGGATACTCCACTTTAGGAATTAACGATATTAAAGTAGCATTAACTTCCTTAAGAAGCTTTCCCGTTCTGAAAAAATCCTGCACATCAAGACAAATATCAACCCCAATAACTGGCCAAGCCTTCTTAAAAAAACAAGCAGAATAACCATCCGGCCCTGAGGCTTTAACATCACCCATAGCAAAAATCACAGATTTAATTTCCTCTGGAGACACCTCACGAATCAAATTACCAGCAAAAATATCATCAATTCTATTAGCAAAAGGTTCCAACCCAAAGAATTTATCACAATTATCCCTGGTCCCTAGCGGCCTCCGATAACTCTCTTACATAGAGAATCGTGGAGAACCATTATTTAAAAAAAATAAAATATATATTTTATTTTATTTTTCATCATATATAGTTATATATTTTAATTATCAAGTTAAAAATCGAAGTTTCATAATTTTTTTATTTAAAAAATCATTGAAATTAATGAAAAATTTAGGGGTCGTTTGGTTCAGAAAACGGTATGGGTTTGGAATAAGGAATCGGGTTAGGCTGGTATGGGGATGGGGAATCATTCCTCATATAATGTGTTTGGTTCGGTATTGGAATTAAATCTGTTTGTTTTAAATATTTTTTATTCAGTGATTGAATCAAACTTTTATATGTTGCATTTGTCGAATTTAAGTTAGTTATACAACTTACAAACACAAAAAGTTAAATATGGGTGATTAAAAAAATTAAAATTTTAAAATTTCAATGTTAATTTATAATTTTAAAACAAATAAAATAAAACATTGCTAATTTGTATTAAATAAAAGTAAGTACAACTTATTTAAGATTAAACAAAATGATATTTAAAATATATGTTTTAAGATTACATTTAACTTCATAAATAAAAATAAAATAATAAAATTTAGTTTGATACCTTATACCCCTCTCTCAAACTCACCTCCCCACTACGGTATGAAATCTGATTCCAGATGGGTATAAGGAATGGGTATCAGATTTCAAAAACAGTAAACCAAACACCGGGTATGGGTTTGGAATGTACGAAACCCATACCTGATACCAGAATGAGCCGAACCAAACGACCCCTAAATTGGTTCTATAGTAGAATCACAGTAGAATCACACTTATTAAAAATTATTCCAATTTAGAATCAAATTTAAAATTAAGTAATTTTATCTAATTTTAATTGTTAATTTTTTTATTATATTCAAATATAATTATTATTCTAGATTAGCATCAAATTATGGTTTTTTGAAATAAAATTTTATAATTTGTGATGAAATTCTATAATAAAATCAATGGTTGTCCACGATTCTTCATATAAAATGGTTCTCCACGGAGTAAAGACCTATATATGTGTGTTTATCATATAAAAATATAAAATTATAATTTAAATATTCACCATGTAGTTGTTTATGAAAATTTAGTATGCTTCTATAGTGTAGCCGGCTTCTGTAATGTTTTTTTGCAATTGATATGTTTGGTCAGGGAGTATACTGTGAAAACAATCTGCGATTAATACAAATAATCAAACAAGTGTGTGCGTGAGTAAACGAAATCAAACGGAGGAAGAAAAGATATAAACAGAAGAGAGATCCTCGAGTCCAGTTGAAACTGTCTCCTTAAAGCTATTTCGCCTCTCACCGTATGTGCGAGTCGATAGCCTCCCAGGATAAAACGAGGTAGCGGCGGCGTTACGGATAACGAGCACCTTCAGCGAGCTTGAACGGGCACGAAACTATCACCGAGAGAGAGAGATTTGTGTTTAGAGACGAATATGTTTTTGGTGTGTCTAACCCTAACGCCTTAGAGGTGTTTATATAGGTGTAGATAGACTTGTGCGCTACTCTTTTCCATAATTAAATATCATTAATTATGGAATCGGTGTAATACTTGCAAGCTACTCTATTCCATAAATAATCTGAAACAGAATCAGATTGAATATATCAAGACATACACCATATCAATTAATCTGAAACAAAATCAAATTAATTTATGCCATAATATTTGAGCCAAATTCTAATGGAAAATAATAATTTCCATTATTAAGAGAATATCATCATATCTCACACATCTTTTAGTCATAATGCTCAAAAATATGACTTACCAATATGGGACTTATACCCATATTTTCCAACATATACAATTGTTATGGCAGTGTGCTCACATCTAGTATTTTTAATCTTTGGTCATTTCATTTAGAAACTGTTGTGAGCAGCTTTAGTCTCAGGTTCAGTAGTTCAGTACTTGGTAACTTGTAATGTGAATATTCACCAATTAACCTTATGCATCCAACTGAATAACTGATAGATTGCCGAGTAGTGTGCTTCCCAGTAAATGCAGAGGACGGAGAGGGAAGGGAAGAACATGCAGAAAATTGATGATGGATAATGAATTTTAATTGCACTTCTTTTGGATTTTAGATGTTCATTTTGTAATATATCACTCTCTATTTTAATTCGTGTAAAAATTAGATGATGTGGTTGGCTTTTTCAACTAAGCGAACTTTTTTTTTGTTCAAGTTGTAATATTTTTTTTCCTGCTTTAAAACCGAAACCGAAAAATTATAACCGAACCGAGAGTTTTGAAACCGAAACCGATAATACGGATGCGGTTGCAGTTTTTGATTTTTAAAACCGAAGATCTTCGGTTTCGGTTCCGATTTAATCCAAATACCGAACCAAACCGAACCGTGCTCTCCCCTAGTGACTGGTATACATGTCATTTAAGTAAGTGATAATCATTTACAACCATATATACCTAATACCCTATATACAAATGTTTTTAGCATGTGATAACTTGGTACTTTTAATATATATACTGGGTGACATGATATAACTTGTTTTGGAGTGGTTTTGTGATTTATTTCATAATAAATTTTTTCATATATAAAAATAATTTAGGGAAATTAGCTAAAATATTTATATCTTTAAACTTATTTTCAAAATAATAGTAAAATTATTTTTAAATATACAATTGTAAGGTTTATTTTAAAAAATATGATTTGTAACTTCTGCAAATTTTTATACAACTTAATTTTAAATTTTTAAAATGTTAATTTTACGGTTGCATTAGTTACGTTTCAAGTCTGCAACAGAAATGTTAGGTTCCGAAGTATCGTAGAAGAGGGGGTTGAATACGATACTCACTCAATTAAAAAATTCTTTCGAATCTTTTGCGGATATAAAATTTAATACTCGGTTAGTGGTTCTGTGTTCTTGAAGTGAATAGTGTTTGGGAATATAAAATGAGGAACACAATATATTCGGGGAAGTATATATTCATATATAAATCCGCGAGGGGTGTTGCTACACTGCGGTAAATAAATTAACCGGCTACAATCTAAGAACAACAAAGTTCTTAACTTCTACAAAGATCAACAAATTAAATCCTATACAACGATCTAGCTTTTGTTTGTCTAAGAATTTAATTATCGAGTAACGTTTATAATACCCCTAAGAATATACAAGAGTTAAATCGGGCATTATAATGTTACACCGGTGAGAATAATAACTGATATGGATTTGTGTTTATATCTCCTCTGTATCTCTTTGCAGCAAATCTTCAGGTCTTTGGGAGAGAAGATGAACAGAATAATATAACTGAATTGCTGAATACATCTGCTGCTTTGTGTAGACTTTATATTTAATTAAAAATATGTGGCTGAAATTAAACAACATAAATTAATTGATTGTATCAATAAAGATGTGGCTGAGGAGTAAACTATGACCGGGTATATTCTTTTATAACCTGCGACCAAGGATTTTAATCCACGACCTTGAATCTACAATACTAACTGGCGACCAGGAGGGTTTCGATTCTTTATTTATTTCTAACATACGACCAGTACAAGTCTTGTACTTAAACTTAAACAAAAAAAACCTCCTGGTTTCCTTTACTTGGTGAACCTGCGACCATTGGTTACTTGTTTTTATTTGTTTATTTGATTTCTTTTTCCTTTTTTTCCTTTTTCCTTTTTTATTTTGTTTTCTTTTTCTATTTTCTATTTTCTTTTTCCTTCCTTTTATTTTCTTTTTCTTTTCTTTTTCTTTTTCTTTTGTTTAAGTTTAAATTGTAACTAAATTAATTTATAAAATAAATTTAAATATAACTTTTATAAGTAAACTAATTTAGATTTATAAATAAATTTATTTAAATTTTATAAAATAAATAATTTTAAGTTTATTAAATATATTATACTAAAGTCCATTAATGAATTTATTTCATTAAACAATTAAACTTTGAACTTGGCCAATCCCTCGAGCAGTTTAGCTGTATACCCCGCGCACCTCTTCTCGTATATTAACATATAAATGTTCAATCCAAGTATGTTCCACAACTTAATAATTTTTCTATAAATAATACTCAGATTCCTTTCACGAGCTGTTGACGCCTAGTGCAACTGGTCTGGTTCACAGACGACTAACCCTGATTCAGGTCTTCGTATTATAGCCTTGATTACATTGTTAAGCTTGCAACAACCTTATCACTTCAAACACTGACTATCAATAAACAACTGTACTTTCACTGGAATCCTTTCTGGTACTTTCGACAACGTCTTCATTGCTACTACAATCTTGAATACTTCAATCACTGTTCTTCACTGATGTTTGAACATATAAATGAATTCCTGTCAGTGAATATAACTTCAAGACTACAACTCTCTTCTTTAATCTCTTTCTATACCCTATCTTCAATTCTTCAAATTCATATGCTTCATACACTGTTTATCTTCAATCAATGCTAATACACTTAAATCTTCTAGTAGCACTTATACATTGAATCTTCATCATTTCTGAAACCCTGAAAATCTTTAACCTTTATTCTTCATTGAGGCATTAACATATTAATCAGCGTCTTTCAATGACCTTTAAACAGACTTCAAGCCTTTTTCTAATATTCTTCTGATTTCTTGTGTAGATGTAGTATTATTAACATGTCATTAACTAGTGCTGTTCTCGTGTTGAGTTATCACGTAACTGTTCATACAGTTACGCAGCCTCACCAACAATCTCCCCCTATTTGATTGTTAAACCTAACAAACAAATTAAATAGAGATGATAACTCAACTAACAATTAGAAAAAGTAAAGTGTCAGGACATGTAAATAATGCTACTGATTTTCTGGATCAAATTCCGCATTTCCAGATTTCTTGAGTAAATAAAATGAAAGATGCTTGTTCCTCTAGCACTGAACTGGTCCTCAAGTAGTTTCATCTTCATTTCCTTGATTCTTCAAATCTCTGCCAGATAACGCTTCCCAGTCTTGAAGTAATCATCAACAACTTCCTTTGTAGAACCACATTTCCTGTTGAGAAGCACAGATCTCTCTTGCTTCTCCCCCTTCGTTTACCACCTCTCTCTTAAAATAGGATCCGTAGATAAAAACCAATAGTACTCCCCTTTTGGAAAACATCTTCTCCCCTTATGAAGAATAGTGATGAACCAATCCACTTCTTCTGATGTTGTATGATGTACATGTGCTTTACCTTTTTCCTCCTGCCTACTTTTTCTCCCCCTTAGTTGAGAAATCATCCAAACTATTACTTAAGCTTTTATCTCCCCCTAAGAGAAGGAATGTACGTTGTTGTTTGAAGAAGTTCTCATATTTCACTTGGTTGGAAAAAAATAACAAGTCAGAGTATAATCAACCATGTCCCTTTAAATGTTACAGAAATGGCTTCACTGTTGATCATCTTGTTAACCAATATTACCAACTCCTTATACCTCCCAACTGTAAGATCACCAATTGTTAGGCCCCGAACTTGTTAGGTCCTGAAGTATTCTAATCTAATCTGTAAATGTTAGGTCCCTAAGAGTTAGGTTCCAATCATAAATAGATTTGAGATGCGAAGTATCAAGAACCATGTTTAGGGATAGGGAATGGGATATGGTGTTTCTCTTTCTTCCTCATTGTGAGTGTGTGATTCTGTTTCGTGTACCTCACAATTGTTTCACTCTTCTCTCCACTCGTATTTACACTCATTCTCATAAATGTATCACTCCTCTCATAGTTCCAAAATCTAGCTGTACCTGCAAGGAAAATCACCTTAGCCATCCTTAAGGAGGTCACAGGTGGTGCAATGGGAGTTCGCAAATCCCCATCCTTGTTAGACTCGTCAGATAAATCTGAGTCATAATCTACAAGTTGCTAGTTTCCCTTTTAGGGTTCCAGATTTGAGCTCTGGCAAGGTAAACAATGATCCAAAGAATTTAGCATAAAGGTCAAAGTTTCCTTCTAAAGTATGTTAAGACATTTCCTTGTCACTCATCAGGTAAATCTAATTCATTGTCAACAAGTTGCTGATCTGCGCCTATGTCAGATCCACTATCCGCAGATGCATCCAAGAGATTTAAGCCCGGAGAGGTAGACACTGACCATTGACATATGACTATAGGATCTGTAATAACCGGGAAAATTATGTAAATATTATATGCTAAATAAATAAATATTATGTGTTTTATAAATTTAAAGTAATTTTTACTATGATATGAGATGTTATAACTGTTAGGTATATTTCTGTACGGGCCAGAAAATTTTTCGGTTGATTAAAATATGTTTAAATTCCAATTATAAGAACTTATCTGCAATCGGGACGCGTATTTATTAGCGTCTTTATTAAGGTACTCGTTTTATTTCATTTTACGCGTGTTTCAATGTATTTTATGTGTTCTCGGGTTTTTCTGGTAATTGAGGGATCGTTCCTGTTTTTCAAAAATCATCGGACCGGGACCCCACCGGGACGACAAACCCCACAAAATCGATGTTTTTATTTTTATAAAATTATTCGTATTTCAAATACCCCTTATTTTTGTATTTTTGAATTATTCGCAATTTTCGGGGAATTTTGACATTAATTTTGTATTTTATCATTTTTAAAATTATTCCCCGTAATTATTATTTTGGGGCTTAATTATTGTAATTTAGGGATAAAAACACCCTTAATTTATTTTGGGGATATAATTTGTTGTAAGTATAAATAGCTGATTCATGCTTTATTTATTATTTTTATTTTATTAAAAATTCAAAAAAATAATATAATAAAAGAAAAATTAAGAAGTGTTCTTGGGGGTGTTCTTGAGGGCAGCAATTAAAACTCAAAGTTGAAGGTGATTCCGGGATCCGTTTGGGACGTTCAAGTAGTCGATGTAAAGCTCTCTTCGAGCTCTAGCTAACGATATAAACATCATTAACTGAGGTTGATTCTTCTATAACTTCATTTTTTTTCATTTCTTTGTTATTTAAAGTCGGTTTGATCATAGGACGATTGTTCGATGTTTTTGTCAATTGATTATTGTTTCTGGAGTTCTAAGGAGTGATTTAGTGTTTTATTTTGTTAATTTTGGTCAAGTATCGATGAAGCTCGAGGTCCTGAGTTTAGCGGTTTTTTTGATTCAAATTTTGTGGATTGTTTCTCTGTTTTGATGCGTATAAAGTACATGAATAGATTATAAGTGATTCCAGCTTTGATTCGAGACCAGAATGATTGAGTTTGGTTTGAAAACGAATGAATTCCGTTTTTCCGATGTGTTCATCGGAAAACTGAAGCTTTCGGCCGGAGTATAGAGTTGCAGCGGCGTGTGTGGCCGTGGTTGTGTTTTCTGGGTGGCTGGAGAGGTGTTGAATGAATTCAAGGGGAGAAATCAGAGAAAGGAAGTCGATTTAGGGGGGGCGGTTGATCGCCGGAATCGGTTGAACCATCGCCAGAATCTGGGGATTTCCCAGAAACCGGTGGGAGGTTCTTCCCGACCCGGATGATTTTCTTACCCAATTTCGACCCGGTCTTTTGACCCGGGTTCGATCTGATTTTCCCCAAATGCAAAACCAATAATCTGTTTCTGATTAATTTCTTTTACTTTTATTTCAAAATTTATTTTCTTATTTTAAAAATCATTTAATTTGTTTTCAAAAATCATTTGATAATTATTTTAAACACAAAAAAATTATTTTCTGAATTATTTTAAATTCCTAAAATTATTTACTTCAATTATTTTCAAAAATACAATTTGATTTAATTATTTATAGTTTATTTTTGTTAATTATTTATCAATTTAATTAATTGATTAAAAATGAATTAATCAATTAATTTTATTTATAAATAGTTAAATAAATGTAAATTATTTATAATTAATTCAAATAATTCCTAAAAATTATTTTTAAGGTTTTAAAAATTTTATTTTGGTATATAAAAATCAATCAATATTATTATTAATTGATTTAAATCTATTTATTTCTTATTTTATTCATAATAATTAAACCGTTCGTCCGTTTAATACGAAACGAACGTGTACAGACTCAGAAAAATATTGCGCTTTCAATAAAAATATTTTTAAGCCCTAATTTCTTTTGTATTGCAATGTCATTTGATTTGTGTATCAGTTTGAGTCAGTATTTGATTGATAAATGCTAATATTGACCTAATTTTCATTCTGATCGCACTGAGACGTGCCTTTTAATGATCTGACTTATGTGTCACATGAAATATGTGAGTACGTGTTATATGAATACCATGATTACGCGTTACGTGATATATATGCTATCTGTTACAGTTTTAAAAATGCCATGTTAGTTATAAACGGTCGGGTAGATGTCAAAACGTATAGTTACGTCGATTGAGTTTAGTTCTGTCAATTAAGATAGTCCTTTTGTTTATAGAATCGAGTAGCAAGGAGCGCAGTCAAGTGTTAGACGGAGATAGTAGCCAACAGTTAGAAACAGAGTTAAAGTAAGAGGTTATTGAGCATACCAGGCAAGTAACCCTAACTTCACTTATTGTTCCAGTGACGTTTATTTTGAATCTTATTATGCAAATATTTATATATTCACATACCATTCAAGTGTTATTGACTCTGAATTTATCCTTTCAATTTCTCTACTATTCTAAGTTCAGAATAGTTAAATATTTTTACATTTGGCTATAAATTACTCGATATAGTGAAGCTTTGAATTGAGACTAGCGAATAACTAATTGTTCTGGTTATTTCGCCATTGGTTGTTGAGAAAACTCCGGACCATGAGAAATGGGGAGTTATGTGGTTAAGGATGTCATTTGATTCGACTCCTTTGACGGAAAAGGGTTTTATGGGTTGGATGGTTGCGTAAGAGGCCGTGGCGGCGGTCCAGTGTGAGCTATGTGTTATACAGGATATAACACCTTGCTAGGCCGATATGTGCCTTGGGTACCTTTTGTTTAGTTGGATATGCTTCGGCATACCGGTGTTGCTCCGCGGCTGATCACCGGCGGCAACACACCGTCGTTCGAGGATTCCAATCCCAAAACATAATATATTGCAAATGTTGTTTATTATCAAATTTATATCAGTTTTGATACTGTTCAGTTATTGTAGTTGGTTTTGTTTATCAGATATACTGTTGTTATTCCAAATCATAAGCTATTTACTACTTGCTGAGCATTTCTTTCGCTCATACTTGTTTCTTATCTTGATTCTTTCAGCTAGGCCAGGGCAAGCTTAAGTTCCAGGTCTGACCAGAGGTTATGTGTTTGTAAATAGTT
This sequence comes from Apium graveolens, assembly GCF_009905375.1. Taxonomy (NCBI): domain Eukaryota; kingdom Viridiplantae; phylum Streptophyta; class Magnoliopsida; order Apiales; family Apiaceae; genus Apium; species Apium graveolens. The sequence goes on from NC_133647.1 coordinate 128,803,293, forward strand.
GGTGTGTTTCCAGGTAGACAGTTTGGGATACTTAATTAGTCTAGAGGGTTGTAATAAAATTTGAATAAGTTGTAAAACTAATTAGACTATGGTTTGTAATAACACTTGATTTGTAGTAGTGCCTGTTCCATACTATAACCTGTGATCGATCCAGTGCAGGTAAAGGGGTCGTATTTATTATATTATTCCGCTATGATTATTTTATTTTGGTTTATTGGCGAGTGACCCCCAAATCTAGACCCCGGGTATGGAGGGCGTCACAGGTTGGTATCAGAGCTACAAGTTATGGTCACTGAAACAGGCTTAGGATTGTCATAGATGAGTCATAGGAAGATCACATAAGATAGGCGCGTGTAATTTAGCTTTTATAGGATTAAATTTAGGTTATTGGGTTAGGTTATAGTTAAGTTATTTAAGTTCCCTGGTTTGCGTTTAGCTTTAGGCCTTGTGTCATTGCCCTGCTATTTTGTTGGTTTAGTTAAGATTTCGAGCAAGGATTTAAAAGGTTTGGATAATTCAGAGTAAATTTTCTTTATGTTATTATTCTCGAGATAATAAGCAGGATTATGTGATAATCATGTCACTTGTGTTAATATGGTAGCAAGTTTATGATATTTTGAGAAGAGATAGTGTTTGCGAACTTTAATATGCTAAGGAATTGCTACATATTTGACACAATGCTTGACAGATTATTATATATATTGCTTGTTTCTTACCAGAATAATGGCACCAAAGAGAAGAAATAATTTAGGAGAGGATCATACCGAGAGTCGTACAGATCCAGCGATTATCCAGATGTTGGGACTGATGCAGCAGCAGATGTTACATCTTACACAGCAGCAACAACAGCAACAACAGAAGCAAGCAGCAGCACCACCTGCAGTGACTTTTAAGCAGTTTCAAGCAGTGAAGCCACCTGAGTTCAAGGGAAGTGCTGATCCTGTGGAAGCCAATGCATGACTCAAGGAAATGGAAAAGGCTTTTGAATTAGTCGGAGCAGGAACTGAGCAGAAGACCAAGTTTGCAAGCTACATTTTGAAGGCGAGGCGAACTATTGGTGGGAATCCACGCGAGCATTGGAAGGAGGTGAGTTTATAACTTGGGAGAGATTCACAGAGTTGTTCCTGGAAAAGTATTTCTCGAGGTATATGAAGAATCAAATGGAGATTAAGTTCTTGAATCTGACCCAGGGTGATCTTACCGTGGCGGAATACGAGGCTAAGTTTACTGAGTTAGCAAGGTTCGTGCCAGACCAAGTTGATACAGATGAAAAGAAAGCCAGAAGATTTGAACAGGGATTGAAGTTTTGGATTCAGAACAGAGTGGCCATGTTTGAGTTGACTTCATATGTGGCAATGGTTCAGAAGGCAATGGTGATTGAGAGTAGGAGTGATATGTCTCAGAAAGGAAATGATGGAAAGAAAAGGAAAATGGAAACCTCAGAGGGAGGTCAGCAGTCAAGTAATTTTTAGGGCCGTTTCAACAAAAGGCCAGGATTTCAGGGTAATAGGAATGTGGGATTCAAGAGACCACAATCAGGAAATGGAGGACAAGGCAACCGTTTTCAGAATTCAAATCAGCAGAGACCCAATCGTCCACCTGCGTCAGAGTGCAAATTTTGTGGTAGAAGGCATTTTGGGATTTGTAAGGCTAATGTGTTGTGTTATAAGTGCAATCAGAAGGGACACTATGCTAATGAGTGTCGAAGTCAGACTACAGCTCAGAGATCAGGGACAGTGTGCTTTAAATGTGGAAAGATGGGGCATATTGCCAGGGACTGCCAGACAATTGAACCAACTGCTAATATGCCAAGGATTGAAGGACCACCAGCAAAGGACCAGCCAAAGGCTAGGACATTCAATATGACTATGAAGGATGCTGTTCAGAGTTCAGACGTGGTAGCAGGTACGCTTCCAGTCAACTCCATAGATGCTAAAGTTTTATTTGATTCTGGAGCTACAAGATCATTTATTTCTCAAAGTTTTGTCGATAAACTGCATTGCGAAGTTAAGTTGTTAGAACAAGCATTAATGATAGAGTTAGCCAATAAGGATCAAGTTTCCGTCGACCGAGTGTGCCCGAAGTGCGATATTAAGATAGGAGGACATCATTTCTATGCCGACTTAATACCTTTTAAGTTGGGAGAATTTGATGTTATTTTAGGAATGGATTGGTTGTCAGAAAATAATGCTCAGATTGATTGTAAGAATAGGAAATTAAGACTTCAAACTTTGGATAGTAAGAAGAAGATAATATTTCGAGGAAATAGGCAAGAGAAGAAGTTCTTAGCGATCGCTCAAGTGAAAAAGTTATTGCGTCAGAATTGTGAAGCATATTTGGCCCATGTGGTAGACACCAGTAAAAAAGTTCCAGCACTAGAAGCGATTCCAGTTGTCAACGAATTTTCAGATGTTTTCCCAGATGATCTACCAGGATTACCTCCCGACAGAGAAATTGAATTTGCGATTGATCTAGCACCCGGAACAGAACCAGTTTCTAAAGCTCCGTACCGAATGGCACCAGTGGAGATGAAAGAATTGGCAACTCAGCTGCAAGATCTTTTGGAGAAAGGAGTGATAAGACCCAGTGTATCCCCATGGGGCGCACCAGTACTGTTTGTCAAAAAGAAGGATGGGAGTATGCGGTTGTGTATCGACTATCGAGAACTGAATAAGCTAACCATTAAGAACAAGTATCCGTTACCAAGGATCGATGATTTGTTTGACCAATTGAGAGGCGCTGTATGGTTTTCTAAGATTGATTTAAGATCCGGATATCATCAACTAAAGATCAAGCCCGAAGACATTCTGAAGACCGCATTTAGAACCAGATATGGGCATTATGAGTTTCTAGTGATGGCATTTGGATTAACCAACGCACCAGCAGCTTTCATGGATTTGATGAATCGAGTATTTAAAAAGTATTTGGATAAATTCGTGATCGTGTTCATAGACGACATCTTGATCTATTCCAAAACAGAAGAGGAGCATGTAGAGCATTTGGGGATAGTTCTGGAAATACTGCGACAGGAGAAATTGTACGCAAAGTTTTCCAAGTGTGAATTTTGGTTAAAAGAAGTACAATTTCTTGGGCACGTGATTAGCAATAAAGGAGTGGAAGTGGATCCAGCAAAGATTGAAGCCATAATTAACTGGGAGAGGCCAAAAACACAAACGGAAGTAAGAAGTTTCATGGGACTGGCAGGTTACTATAGAAGATTCGTGCAATATTTTGCGAAGATAGCTACGCCATTGACAAAGCTCACCAGGAAGAATAAAAAATTTGAATGGAATGAGAAATGCGAAGAAAGTTTCCAGGAATTAAAGAATAGATTAGTATCTTCTCCAGTGTTAGTTTTGCCAGATGATCAAGGAAATTTTGTGATTTATAGTGATGCGTCGTATAAAGGATTGGGATGTGTTTTGATGCAGCATGACAAGGTGATAGCCTACGCTTCAAGACAGTTGAAACCACATGAAGAAAAGTATCCAACGCATGATCTAGAATTGGCAGCTATAGTGTTTGCATTGAAGATTTGGAGGCATTATCTTTATGGGGAAAAGTGCGAGATCTACACGGACCACAAGAGTTTAAAGTATATCTTCACCCAGAAGGAATTGAACATGAGGCAGAGAAGATGGTTAGAACTAATCAAGGATTACGACTGTACTATTAACTATCATCCAGGCAAAGCAAATATGGTGGCCGACGCTCTGAGCAGAAAAGAAAGGTTAAATATGATAATTTCATCAGAGAAATTGATCAGGGAATTTGAGAAGCTGGAAATAGAGGTTAGTATTCCAAGTATGTCTACAGAGGTGTTGTGTGCAATGTCTTTTCAACCAGAATTATTAGAGAAAATAAGAAGATGTCAGGAAGAAGTAATGAGCCATGAACGAGACAGTTTGACAGGAGAAGAAATAGGGAGTCAAAAGGATGATAAAGGAATATTAAGATTTTCTTCCAGAATATGGGTACCCAACATAGCCGAGCTGAAAGATGAAATTCTTCGAGACGCTCACAACTCTAGATACTCAATTCATCCCGGGAGTACGAAGATGTATAGAGACTTAAGAGAAAACTTTTGGTGGCCAAGCATGAAGAAGGAAATTGCAGAATGGGTAAGTAAGTGTTACACTTGCCAGCGAGTTAAAGCAGAACATCAAAGGCCCAGTGGATTAATACAACCATTGGATATTCCAGAATGGAAGTGGGAGCATATAGCGATGGATTTTGTAGTCGGATTACCGAGGACCAGGGCGAATCATGATGCTATTTGGGTTATTATCGACCGATTGACGAAGTCGGCGCATTTTCTTCCTATCAACGAGAGATTCTCAATGGATAAATTGGTACGATTATATCTTAAAGAAATTGTGACAAGACACGGAGTTCCAGTATCCATAGTTTCAGACAGAGATCCTCGATTTAACTCAAGATTTTGGAGAAGTTTTCAAGATTGTCTCGGAACGAAGCTGAACATGAGTACCGCGTATCATCCGCAGACAGACGGTCAAAGTGAAAGGACGATTCAGACTATTGAAGATATGCTAAGGGTATGTGCACTAGATTTTGAAGGTAGTTGGGATGAGCATTTACCATTAGTTGAATTCTCCTACAATAACAGTTATCATGCCAGTATTGGAATGCCGCCTTACGAAGCTTTGTACGGGAGAAGATGCAGATCTCCAATATGTTGGGAAGAAGTTGGTGAAAGAAAGATTTTGGGTCCAGAATTGATCCAACAGACGAAGGAGAAAATAGAACTCATTCGGAAAAGATTAACAGCAGCTCAAGATCGTCAACGCAAATATGCTGATCCTACCAGAAAAGATATGGAATTTGAAGTTGGAGAGGCAGTGTTATTAAAAGTTTCTCCTTGGAAAGGTTTATCAAGATTTGGAAAGAAAGGAAAGCTGAGTCCGCGTTATGTTGGCCCTTTTGAGATTTTGAAGCGTGTAGGAAAGGTCGCTTACGAATTAGCGTTACCACCTCACATGCAGCATATTCACAATGTGTTCCACGTGTCAATGTTGAAGCGTTATTTGCCTGATTCGAATCATGTGATAGAATATGAGCCAATCGAGGTCCAGCCAGATTTGTCTTTTGTGGAGCAACCAGTGCAGATTTTAGATAAGAAAGAAAGAGTACTTAGGAATAAGTCTGTATCTTTAGTGCGAGTCTTGTGGAGGAATCCCAAGGTTGAAGAGTCGACTTGGGAGTTGGAAAGCGAAATGCGATCCAAGTATCCTCATTTATTTTCCTAGGCTGATTCTGAGGACAGAATCCTGTTAAGGGGGGAAGGATGTAATAACCGGGAAAATTATGTAAATATTATATGCTAAATAAATAAATATTATGTGTTTTATAAATTTAAAGTAATTGTTACTATGATATGAGATGTTATAACTGTTAGGTATGTTTCTGTACGGGCCAGAAAATTTTTCGGTTGATTAAAATATGTTTAAATTGTAATTATAAGAACTTATCTACAATCGGGACGCGTATTTATTAGCGTCTTTATTAAGGTACTCGTTTTATTTCATTTTACGCGTGTTTCAATGTATTTTATGTGTTCTCGGGTTTTTCTGGTAATTGAGGGATCGTTCCTGTTTTTCAAAAATCATCGGACCGGGACCCCACCGGGACGACAAACCCCACAAAATCGATGTTTTTATTTTTATAAAATTATTCGTATTTCAAATACCCTTTATTTTTGTATTTTTGAATTATTCGCAATTTTCGGGGAATTTTGACATTAATTTTGTATTTTATCGTTTTTAAAATTATTCCCCGTAATTATTATTTTGGGGCTTAATTATTGTAATTTAGGGATAAAAACACCCTTAATTTATTTTGGGGATATAATTTGTTGTAAGTATAAATAGCTGATTCATGTTTTATTTATTATTTTTATTTTATTAAAAATTCAAAAAAATAATATAATAAAAGAAAAATTAGGAAGTGTTCTTGGGGGTGTTCTTGAGGGCAGCAATTAAAACTCAAAGTTGAAGGTGATTCCGGGATCCGTTTGGGACATTCAAGTAGTCGATGTAAAGCTCTCTTCGAGCTCTAGCTAACGATATAAACATCATTAACTGAGGTTGATTCTTCTATAACTTCATTTTTTTCATTTCTTTGTTATTTAAAGTCGGTTTGATCATAGGACGATTGTTCGATGTTTTTGTCAATTGATTATTGTTTCTGGAGTTCTAAGGAGTGATTTAGTGTTTTATTTTGTTAATTTTGGTCAAGTATCGATGAAGCTCGAGGTCCTGAGTTTAGCGGTTTTTTTGATTCAAATTTTGTGGATTGTTTCTCTGTTTTGATGCGTATAAAGTACATGAATAGATTATAAGTGATTCCAGCTTTGATTCGAGACCAGAATGATTGAGTTTGGTTTGAAAACGAATGAATTCCGTTTTTCCGATGTGTTCATCGGAAAACTGAAGCTTTCGGCCGGAGTATAAAGTTGCAGCGGCGTGTGTGGCCGTGGTTGTGTTTTCTGGGTGGCTGGAGAGGTGTTGAATGAATTCAAGGGGAGAAATCAGAGAAAGGAAGTCGATTTAGGGGGGGCAGTTGATCGCCGGAATCGGTTGAACCATCGCCGGAATCTGGGGATTTCCCAGAAACCGGTGGGAGGTTCTTCCCGACCCGGATGATTTTCTTACCCAATTTCGACCCGGTCTTTTGACCCGGGTTCGATCTGATTTTCCCCAAATGCAAAACCAATAATCTGTTTCTGATTAATTTCTTTTACTTTTATTTCAAAATTTATTTTCTTATTTTAAAAATCATTTAATTTGTTTTCAAAAATCATTTGATAATTATTTTAAACACAAAAAAATTATTTTCTGAATTATTTTAAATTCCTAAAATTATTTCCTTCAATTATTTTCAAAAATACAATTTGATTTAATTATTTATAGTTTATTTTTGTTAATTATTTATCAATTTAATTAATTGATTAAAAATGAATTAATCAATTAATTTTATTTATAAATAGTTAAATAAATGTAAATTATTTATAATTAATTCAAATAATTCCTAAAAATTATTTTTAAGGTTTTAAAAATTTTATTTTGGTATATAAAAATCAATCAATATTATTATTAATTGATTTAAATCTATTTATTTCTTATTTTATTCATAATAATTAAACCGTTCGTCCGTTTAATACGAAACGAACGTGTACAGACTCAGAAAAATATTGCGCTTTCAATAAAAATACTTTTAAGCCCTAATTTCTTTTGTATTGCAATGTCATTTGATTTGTGTATCAGTTTGAGTCAGTATTTGATTGATAAATGCTAATATTGACCTAATTTTCATTCTGATCGCACTGAGACGTACCTTTTAATGATCTGACTTATGTGTCACATGAAATATGTGAGTACGTGTTATATGAATACCATGATTACGCGTTACGTGATATATATGCTATCTGTTACAGTTTTAAAAATGCCATGTTAGTTATAAACGGTCGGGTAGATGTCAAAACGTATAGTTACGTCGATTGAGTTTAGTTCTGTCAATTAAGATAGTCCTTTTATTTATAGAATCGAGTAGCAAGGAGCGCAGTCAAGTGTTAGACGGAGATAGTAGCCAGCAGTTAGAAACAGAGTTAAAGTAAGAGGTTATTGAGCATACCAGGCAAGTAACCCTAACTTCACTTATTGTTCCAGTGACGTTTATTTTGAATCTTATTATGCAAATATTTATATATTCACATACCATTCAAGTGTTATTGACTCTAAAATTATTCTTTCAATTTCTCTACTATTCTAAGTTCAGAATAGTTAAATATTTTTACATTTGGCTATAAATTACTCGATACAGTGAAGCTTTGAATTGAGACTAGCGAATAACTAATTGTTCTGGTTATTTCGCCATTGGTTGTTGAGAAAACTCCGGACCATGAGAAATGGGGAGTTATGTGGTTAAGGATGTCATTTGATTCGACTCCTTTGACGGAAAAGGGTTTTATGGGTTGGATGGTTGCGTAAGAGGCCGTGGCGGCGGTCCAGTGTGAGCTATGTGTTATACAGGATATAACACCTTGCTAGGCCGATATGTGCCTTGGGTACCTTTTGTTTAGTTGGATATGCTTCGGCATACCGGTGTTGCTCCGCGGCTGATCACCGGCGGCAACACACCGTCGTTCGAGGATTCCAATCCCAAAACATAATATATTGCAAATGTTGTTTATTATCAAATTTATATTAGTTTTGATACTGTTCAGTTATTGTAGTTGGTTTTGTTCATCAGATATACTGTTGTTATTCCAAATCATAAGCTATTTACTACTTGCTGAGCATTTCTTTCGCTCATACTTGTTTCTTATCTTGATTCTTTCAGCTAGGCCAGGGCAAGCTTAAGTTCCAGGTCTGACCAGAGGTTATGTGTTTGTAAATAGTTGGTGTGTTTCCAGGTAGACAGTTTGGGATACTTAATTAGTCTAGAGGGTTGTAATAAAATTTGAATAAGTTGTAAAACTAATTAGACTATGGTTTGTAATAACACTTGATTTGTAGTAGTGCCTGTTCCATACTATAACCTGTGATCGATCCAGTGCAGGTAAAGGGGTCGTATTTATTATATTATTCCGCTATGATTATTTTATTTTGGTTTATTGGCGAGTGACCCCCAAATCTAGACCTCGGGTATGGAGGGCGTCACAGGATCAGTATCCTCTCCTAACACCTGTAAAGGCAATTGGTCCATTAAAGAACCTTAAACAATCGAATCTGACCTTAAAATGGTCGAAACTCTTGTTTCCGTCAACTCTTTCTTTGTGTATGTAACCTATCCTTGTGCATCAAGAATTGTTTATGTTTGAGGTGGTGACACTATATCGGATACCCTGACCGACAGGAAAATTTTAATAGACGCACCCTATTGAGAGGATGAATCTAGTAACTGTTTTTATGTATTTTCAACCATTACATCTTTTTGAGAAGATGTATGGGGGCTAGCAGTTGCCTCGATTTAAATACTACTCATCTTTATAGGAGATAGGGTTGTTGGGTTGACTTCAGATACTTCCTTATGTGGTGCATTAAGGCACTTTCTCCCTCACGCTCATTCATACTTCATTTTAGTGGTAAGAGAATGTTGGTTGGTTCTATTTCTGTGTTTGTCTTTACAGTCCGGGATAAAAGTTGTGGGTTTTCGACCTCATGACTATCAAGTAAAAGAAGGCCATTGGAGGCTGAACCTGTATCATAGAACATTTGGCAATATAGAGATAAAATGCACTTAAGATCTATAATGAATGAAAATTATGCATTTAATCTTTTGAGAGAAATGATGTACAATAGTGATTTCAAAAGATTTAATGAAATAAGCAATCACAACTGTAAAAAGAAGTTTGATTTTTCTCTTAAAACTGTTTGAGTGCAGAAAGTCTATTTTTATGCATAAAAAGATAAAAAAATCATGCTTTTAATATGAAAAAGACACATACTCATGACCTAGCAGTATTAAGAAGAGAAAGAAAGATTTGTCTTTTAATATGAATGAGTTTTTGTAAGAGCATTGATCACTTAGGGTAAAGTCTAAGCAATTCTCATTCATATCAAAAGCTCTATAATTTGTCTTTATAAAATTATAATCAACAACATTGTTTGTTGATAAATAATCTTAATAAGAATGACTATGCTGCTTGTTTCAAATTATAGTGAATTTTTCAAATATAGCAAAGCATATAAATTCACTAGAACTTAAAATCTCACAATTATCTGCAACAAAATATTAACAATATATCATTTACTGATACTTGTCAATTATTTTAGATACCAATAATTATGTTGCACCTTATTTTAATATAATTTAAATCTTGAAACTGATATGACATGCAATCGTCTAACATTATAATTCAAATATATTAAAATAAGATATCAATGAATTAAATACCAATTATCTATCAAATAGACATTATCATTCAATTTCATATATCATACAATTTTTAACTCCTAACAACAGTAATATCTCATATAATACTGGTTCGATAAATAAAGCAACATTAACCAATATTGTCTTGTTTGTAATCTTAGAAAAACATTATAAGTTCCATATACTTTGATCCATTGAGTATTGCAACTATTATCAAAGAGTTTAGGAATTTACGAATAAGTTTAAAAATTATTCTAAGTGGACAACATATGGTTACTTTTACCATAGTTGTACTTAAGAAAGATTTTTACACCTTTTGTTTTAGTATAAGCGACTGAGGATAAATATTGATTACTTAGTGAAGTTCTGAGTAATGCCACAAATATTAATACTTCACAATTAATTCATAGTTAACCTCTTAACTAAATATCATTAGCTGATATAAGTCAAAAATTAGCACACAACTAATCATGCTACAATCATGATTCAGATTTTAGTGAATTATTGAGATTTAAACATTGCCGAATTCACTAAAACCAAAATATCATAATTAACTTATAACACATAAGTTACAATCAATATACTAGATATTAATTGTTGACAGATTTAGTTATAGTTAATCATGCTGCTTATTTATTTTAAGTTAGTTTGAATTCTGGAGCAAATAAAATCATTGAATTGCTTCAATTTCCATAATCCAAACTACCCAAAATAAATACTAAATAAGTAAATACTAAATATATATGAGTTAGATACTAGCACTTAAATATTTATAATTATCCTTGAATAATCACCAATAGAATATATGAGTTATACACATGGCAATCACTCTCTGGAGGGGTGAGTCATTTGTTTCTTGTCTCTGTAAACATCAATCTCAATCTCTCTCTTTCCAGTCTCTCTCTTGATCGTTCTCTCCCATTTTCTTCTCTCTTCCTCTCGGTTTCTTCCTTCCGTTTTTGCTTCCCTGGATTCCGGTCATCTTCCACCTGTTTTCCGACCTATTTCCGGTGGGTCTCTTTTCTGGCCACTCATCTCCGTTCCTTTGTCTATGCATATATGTATATGTATATACATGATCTGTGTGTGTATATAGTCAGTGGTGTGTGCGTTTTGTTATGTCTGTGTTGTAGTGGTGGTGTTGCGCGGTGGCGCGTCGCGTGTGTGCCGCCTGGGTTTTTGCTTCCTTGTTCCTGTTGTTCTTGTCGATTGCAATTCTGGAATTATTATATTAATTATTATATTTCTTGCAGGAATTTTATTAACTGATTTCGTGAAATAAATTATTCGTGTGGGAAAAATGATTTTTAGTAATCGGCGAAGTTTATTTGGAAACCCGAAGGAATTTTCGGGCACCAATAAATTTTGCTGCCGCGCGCCATAAATTTTTACGAGTGCGCGGTGGACGGTGATGACCCTGTTCTGAGTCCTAAATATTTTCATAAATAACATAATTTGTATAAATTATTTTCAGGACTAAAAATTTAGTTATGTAACGATTCTGATTGATTTTGTTGGGATTTGACGTCGATTGATGTTTCGACGGGTTGGCATATAAACAGAGGAGTCGCTGTCCAAATTTTTCTAAAAATTACCTTAAATTACGAATCGAGTATATGTATCTCGTTAATACAAATTGACCCCTGGTTGCTATGTGCACTATTATTGCGTGTATGTTATTATTATTGATATGCATACGAGTCGGGAATTATATCGTTGGGTAATTAGTTAGTGAGGAAACGTCAAGCATAATCGGTCGTTTAACCTAGGTTGTTTCGATTTCGTAGGTTCGAGTCGAAGGACCCCGTAGTTGAAGTCAATTAGAGTTAAGCCAAAGTTAGTGTAAAGCTTCGCAAGGCAAGTACCCCTGAACTAATCTTTTACAGTTCAGTATATATGAATAGTTGTTGATTTAAATTATGTACTGGAACAGAAAGTTTTAAGTTACATATTCCCCGTATTTAAATACGTTTTACTAAACGATGTTTTGGGGGAAAAAGTAACTTCTGAAAATGCCTATCTCTAGATTGTGATTAAAATTAAAAAGGGATTTTTAGAATGTGTGTTGTAATCCTTTAAAAAGAGATAGGTGTAAATGATTTTGGAAACTGGATAAAAATGAATCAGATGTTGGATAGTCAGTGGCGTAAGAGGCCCGTTATTAGGTAACGACCCCACATGGTTGCGCAAGAGGCTAAGTCGGATGCGCGCACTGGTAGGCCGCTTAGTCCAGCATGACAGAGACCTAGCTACTCTCTAAGTTCCGGAATAAATTATGGTGGGATAGACTGATCAGCTGTCCCTAGAATTCATCCACATTTATATCTGACTTTGGTTTAGTGGTTCCCGTAACGGAACAAATAGTTTATGGTCCCCGTAATGGGACAGATGATTTATGGGTCCAGCAATGGACAGTGGTTTTGGAAAGGAAATAGCATGCTAAACTTGAACTCTGGTATTTTCACACAGCACATGTAACACCCCCAGATCCGGGGTCGGGGATCCGGGTCGTCACGGTCTTTCTTTCCACAATATCACTTCACTTAATTAATAATAAATAACCTTATGCTGTGACCCCACACTAACACACACCACAACCCGTTATAGTCTCAGAGATGAAATTTAAATAAGTACAAGTCTTTGAATCCACAATTTAAAAGTTATTACAACCCAAAATGATTACTTGATAAATTTACAGTTAATTGCCATTATCTGCCACAAGTTATAATTATACATAATTGATTCTCAAAAGTAGATGGTCTGATCTACAATAGATCTACCTCTGCAGCTATAGCAGCTACAACATCAACGGGAAGACGCGGGACGCTTCCCACGCGCTTGCGCTGGGTCTGCTGGAGTCTGGCCATCTTTCCTAACTGTTGTTGTGTGATGAAAGAAGAAAGCAAGGGTGAGCAGCAAGCCCACCAAAATAATATGTATAATGATTTACAATATATGAGCCTACTCATAATACTCATGAAAGTCTTGGTCAAAAGAAATGAACCAAGTTGATAACTTAATGCGATGAAGTCGCAAAATATTCAGTATATATACATATATACTTTTCAAAATATTGGAAGTCCTCTTCCATGCATAATATACACAAAGTCCTAGTGTGTAACTGTATGAAAAAAATATCGTTGCAAGGTGATCTCATATATCTAACCTTGTCTCAACATTTTTCTGAAAATCTTTGTCATACATAAGACAATTATTAATTAGATATAAGTTTAAAAGATGAGGTTACCAAATACCCCAATATACTTATATCTTTCCCAATACTACTTGAACTACCACCGTTCAAGTTATAATCAGTTTCAAAAGTTCATCACATAGATGAGACTACAAGACAAGATTTGAATAGATTCAATCTTTGAAATATTATTGAATGAAATAAAGTTACGAGATACTTTATTTAGTCCCGATATATATATATCCACATATATATATCTCTTAAACATTTCCTGGAACCTCTGTTATGTAAAGTATGAACAGAGTTTGAAACATCCAATGAATTTTGGAAAGGAAAAGAATTTTGGCATAAACCAGATATCTTGCTGATCAGGCAAAGATACCAATAAGTAACCTTTTCTACTGTAGATGGATGAATTCCTCACCGGTCATCACCCTGGCCGCATTAGGACCTCGCGCTAGACCGTTACCCGGCCCCTCACGCATTGATGGACTGCCACCCAGCCACTTACACATTCATAGACCGTACCCCGGCCTGTCGCTTATGCCGACTCAATTAGATGGGCTTACTTCCCGAACGTTGGGCAAGTAATCAATTCATTTACCAAAACTGCAACCTCGTTGCGAATATAAAATACACCACAGAGCCGGATTCCCCAGGTTTTGAGCGAGTATTTAAATCCCCTTAAAAAGGAAGATCTTAAATATAAAAATGCGTTTTGGGATCCGCTCTGACTTTAAAAATCATTTTGAAGACTCGAAAACACTTTAAAGAGTGTTTGGAGTAAAGCTGATTTAATGAAGTAAATCAGTCCCCAGAATATTTAGAAAATGACTGAATATTATTATTTAAATAATATTCCCATAAAGAATAATCTTTTATAAAAATAATTGAAGTAGAAGTATTAAAACTTATACTTGAAACGAGTATTAAATAACCAAAGATATACTTATATGAAAGTATTATCTTTATTTGAATAATCGAAAATAAGTTTGATTATTAACAGTTTATTCTCTAATGAAATAAAGAATATATTTCAGCAAATAATCGGAGTCGTAGATCCTCAAATGAATATTCAAATAATATTCATTAAATAATATAAACTGAGTCATAAGCCCTCGAATGAATATTCAAATAATATTCAATAATAATATATAAAAGAGTCATAAGCCCTCGAATGAATATTCAAATAATATTCAATAATAATATAAAAGAGTCATAAGCCCTCGAATAATATTCGAAATAATATTCAAATAAATAAATAAAGTTAAAGTTATCGAATAAACCTTATTCGATTAATAGTTTGGAAAACTATAACCATATATATATATAAATATATATATATATATATATCCATATCCATATATACAAAATCTACTCGGGATCCTCGACTCCCGGTTTTAGAAAATATTTTCACCTTTGGGTCCCTATACTAAGGGTATATGCAAGTTACCGCTATCCTCTAGCATAGGTATTATCAACTGAACCAACAGATATATTTCAAGAATATGAAACAGGCATGCATATATACCATATCACATGCTACAATATATCGCAAGAATTTGCTAAATAACCAATATGCATTTATCGCAAGATCATGCATATACAAATGTATACATCACAACAACAGTATAACGGATAGAATACTTGCCTGAGCGACTGGGGGTTACGAATGGCTCGGGACGAGTCTGGTAACCTATAAACAACAAGTAAGTTGGAATTAAACCAAAATCACTTGTAATTCTATACTTTAACTAACTTAGACTCTAACGCTTGTTTTGCGCTCACTGATTTGCTTAAGTCGCTCGGGTACCCTCGGCTCCACCATTTTTAATAATTTAACCTTTACGAGTTTTAAAGCGATTCCTTCGCGAGTGTCTTACCAACTGCCTAACACACTTACCATAAATGTTTCATACATTAATTAACCCTTTTTGGTCTTTAACCTATGTTTCAAAGTAAGGCGAGGGGAAAAGTTTCGTTCGCGAAACGCCGTTACTTGAAACGGTCGTTTCTCCTAAACCGTGCATCGGAATCGAACGAACTACATATCAAAATGAAGCTCGTAACATGAGATATCTAAACATGGCAGTGGTCATAATCTAGCAGGGGGTTCTCGGGTCCTAATATTATGCACAAAAACAGTCCAAAGAAAATCGGACGTTACGACGGCTATGTTTACGCGATTACCAATGTTTAAACTACTCCAATTAACCACCAACCAACTCATAACCATCAATACAACAAAACTTCACCTAAACCATACCACATCAGTCCATAATCTCCAAGGTTTTCAACTCAAACAACCACAATCAAGACCTATGAACTATAATCAAGCTTCAATTACCAAAACACTTCCAAATCAAACCAAACTACTAATAATCACAATCCATGCTTCTCATTTCACAACACCAACCATTAAACTTACTAACAAATAAAGTAAAGGCTAGGGTTTGAATTTTATACCTTCCTTGGGAGGTGTTAAGTTGCTAGGAAGCCTTAGGGAGCCTCCTACAAGCTTGATCTTTCCAAAGAAATCAAGAACACAAAGTTAGGCTTTGAAGTTTCTAAAAGTCCGATTTAAAGAACTGTAAACATGAGGGTCTTACCATGATTATTTGGACGAGACTTGTGAACAAGAGTTGTAGGCCATCTCAATACCTTTCCAATGAGCTATAGAACACAATATTTGAGTGAGTAATGAAGGAGATACAGCAGTTTTAGTGTTCTGATTCTGTTTTGGCCGAGAGCATGAAGAACAATGCCTTGGTTTCTTTTTGATTTTGATGAAAAATGATTTGCTTGGCTTGGTTGCTTGGTTTTTGTGCTTGCTTTAGTCAATTACCTTCTTGCCCTTGAATTTGTGTGGTTACAAAGCCACCACACCTCCTTCCTTCCCATGTCATGCTTATGTCACCTTACACATGTCATAATGCTCCCACTTGTCCACACCTTGTGGTTTGATGATGTCACAATCCCTGGCTTCTTGTACAAGCTTGTCTCTTGGTCACTTATTTGTTTTACGGTTCGCTTATCTTTCGTTCTCGTTTATCGTTTGAGGGATCATACCCGGGATCTTATTACTTAGGTTCCCTTAACCTTTCTCAATATATTATATTCCTTTTATGATCCTCTCCTATAATCCTTTAATTTAAATCCTTTTTATCCTGTTACCTTATACTCAATTCTCTCCGTATCTTGTGAATTTCCGGGAAAAATCAAAGTGTTCGGATTTGGATTCTGACGATCTTTACATACACTTATATCCCATATAAAGTACTAATAAAATCTCAGAATATCCATATCAGAACCCCTACATAGTGTGGCATGAAAAGTTTTCTCATTCAGCAAAAACACTATTCATAAGGGTTATAAAAATTTCCCAAAAATTGAGGTTATTACAGTCTCCCCTCCTTAAAAGGATTCCGTCCCGGAATCAGATAGAAAGTGAATAGGGATACTCTCTTAGCATTGCACTTTCTAACTCTCGAGTAAATTTTCCCACATTGTGGTTCTACCATCAAACTCTTACTAGTTTGATAACCCTTCTCCTAAGCACTCGTTCCTTTTTACTCTATACCCTTCCTGGTTGCTCCATATAGGTTACGTCTGGTTGCATGTCTATGCGCTCATATGCCCCTATTTGTCTGGCATCCGAATTACACTTCCATAACATTGATACGTGGAACACGTTATGAACTTGCTACAGGTTCGGGGGTAGGGCTAGCTCCTATGCTAACTTCCCAAACGTCTTAATATATCCAAGGGTCCAACAAATTGTAGACTTAGCTTTCCTTTCTTTCCGAACCTCATCAATCCTTTTCAAGGGTTTCCAAGGGGATACCTATAACATTACTAGGCCCCCTATTTCATACTCTTTGTCCTTTTTTGAGTCAAATCAGCATACCTCTTATGTCCATCTTGGGTTACTACCAGCCGTCCTCTGATTAGATCTATTATATCCCTGGTCCTTTGGACTACTGCGGGTCCGAGCATCTTGCGCTCTACAACTTCATCCTAACATAAGGGAGATCGACATTATCTTCCCTCAAGGATCTCATAAGGTGACACCTCGATAATGACATATGATCTATTGTCGTGATATAACTAAATCCGCGTTAAGTGATCATTCCAAATTCTTTCAAGTCTATTGCACAGACTCTCATTATTGCTTTTAGCATTAGAGCTTCTGCTTCTCAATACCCATTCTTTTCCAGTTCGTAATCGCTACTACCTTCCGTTCCTAATATTATACTGGTTATACTTTTGCTCGTTAGCGTTCTATAACCTTTTAATAACCACGTCAACCTTAGTATCACGAATGTGTTCCCATTCCGCATACTACCACCACTTTATTACTCCTTTTTCAGTTGTTTCTATTTTCCAAAATTTGATCAATCAAATAGAAGTAAAGGAATTTGTTGAGAGATCACTATGATCATGAACACTTGTTATATCGCATAGTTAGTACAGAAGGTGGCCAGCCTTTAGTACTTGACAAGCAATTAAACAATAGCTGGTATCCTACTCGGCTTCTATCACACAGATAGATAGTCATTCGGCAATACCTCCCCTTCTGGAAGGGTTGTTCTTCTCAGCTTACATGAAATGAAAAGAAGAGAAAAGAACGAACTAAAGAGAATTGTATATATGAAAAAAATATACTGCCACAAAATATCTGGCTTGGAACCTACCTCTGAACTATAGAGGTTTGTCATAGGAGAACAAAACATATACGTATTTATATCAGCATCAAGCATTATAGCCTCGTATTTCCCATGCCTAAATATTTTCGCTATCCCGTCCATCATTCTATGGACCCACACTCTTCCTCGAGCTTATACATAATCACCTTTGAAACTCCCTCGACATCGAAAATCGAATCTGGGATCTCATTCTATACATCATCGTTACTAGAATTCTATGCTTGCACCGCAACCTTCCTCGTATAATAATACGAATCTCTATTGATAAGAAAGAATAATTATTCACTAGGTAGATACTCTACTTAATTAGTCTATCAATGATAACTTATACACTACCACGACCCGATTAGTGGTACTCAATCTCAACATCCATTCCAATACAACTCTCACGGTTGTAATCAGCTCAATACTCGCAGAATCATTGCTGCCTTACTATGGTCCACCACTGACCTACTGTCGTCATTCATTTTTCCATAAAATCTTAATATCTAACCATACGGAGTCTATACATGTCGTATCAAATTCTCCTAAGGAGTTAACATAACCACCAATCACAATTCATGAAGAACACTCCAAACTCTGACGTACTTTCATGACATGAAGTATATAAAATTGCAGAAGAGTTTCAGTCAAAGCAACGATAGCAGGTTAATACCATTCTTAATCGTATGCATTAAATAGAAGACTTAACTCAAGGGTTCATCTAGTCCTTTTTGAAACATGGTCCTGGCTTATCTCAAGATAGTATCTTCTGAGATAGATAGCCCGCTCATGGCAATTACACGAATTAAACCTTTACCAACTACTATTACGGTTGGGTATTGCACAGTCATCAGAAGGAATGTCAATCTTCCAAACCATAATACAACCTTCTTAGCTTTAACCATCATCACTGTATTCCTTTGGCACAAGAGCCTATAATTATCCTCTTACCTTTAAAGTGTCGGCCACCTCTTTGGCCTTTCCTGATAGTAAAATTTCCTTACAGTCAATGTCATTTTAACCACCTCCAAATAAATTTTCTACCTCATTTCAATCACAGCTTATGTGAAGATGTTTTTCTTAAAATCTGATGAGTAAAAAAAAATATCACCATTTTTCCATAAGTTATTGCCTCAGTCTTTAGAGGTTAATCACTGTCACGACTGACTCTCAATCATACTTAGAACATCTTTTATCTTAAGTCTTAATTGCCCTGAATAATTTCGACCTTTACTGGTTCGATCCATACTTTCTCGTGGTTTAACACGTGCCCCACTTGGCATCATTATAATTATGTCATATTTCCTTTATCAACATTTTTATTCTTGAGAATTTCGAATATTTCCTTTCTCCTTGTAAAACCTCTAAGGTTATCCTTCAATCGTTCCTCCTGTATTCCCTATATACAGGGCATATCAAAATACCATTTACTGATACTAGAACCATTGTCTATATACTTCTGAAAAATTTCTCCACTGATCCTTAAAGGTTATTATTACCTTAATCCTTTCCAATTCATACTGTCAAAACTCATACTATCCCTATTAAGGGTGAAATGCCAACCTTTATGCATTCCCCTAGGATTCGTTTTAAGTTACCGATGTTCTATCCTTAATTCCACCTTTAAAAAGGTACAAGCATCCTTCCATGGATAAATAAAGTCATATATCCCTGATAAGGGTATCTTATTCAATCATTTCCACCTCGATAGTCTATACCGAATTTCACAATAGCATCCTTATTCAAGTTAAGGTCAATCCACATGGCCTCCAAAAGATAAAAATGGTTATCCGCTTTTCTTTCCTGATTTGGTAATGATCACATGGATGATCTGGAAGATATTGGTCGTGTTCAACATGAACTTCTTCTTAATAAATCCTTATTTACTTTTGTTGTTTATCTCAACAGTCATCTCAATGTTGGGATATCTTTCATACCTGGCGTCTCCCTTCCTGGGTATCAAGCCACCGGTCTTACACTTCACATTCTTGAAGGTCACTTCCTTCATCCAATTTTCTTGATTTCTTACTTTCTTGTCTCCTCAGTCTATCCGCGTCTCATTATTTATCCTTCGAACTATCTCAAGGTTTCTTCGAATCCTCCCAACTTACAGGGGATAATATATATGTATCTCTTATGCCCTCAACCATCAATTTTAACTCATGGTGAATCACCCTCATCCTGACGATTACTTACTTTTCTATTTCTATTACTACGAGTCTTTAGGGTTTCCTCATACCCAACTTCCTTATCATTATTTCATGAACTAACACAACATAAGCATTGATTTCAAACATCCCGTCATTCTGGATTCGTATCCTCAGAACGAATCTTGACAACTTTTACAACTTAGATTCATAATTTATCATACTCGTCTGCCTTTGTTCTGACTCTAAAGCTTTTACACTATCTCCATATCTTTGGGAATTACTTTCCCGAAAACAATTGACTGGACTTAAATCAGTTTATTATAATCTCTTGCTCCGTGCCTTCCTTGGCCTTTCACCAGCAGGTGGTCTCTCTCTTAGGAGGGTGAGTGATAAAAACAGTCTTTTGTGATTCGTCAATCATTTAGAATCTCAAATGATTCCTATATTTCCTTTAGCCAGGCTCTTGCCTCGACTAGGTCAACATGTTCCTTGAAACTCTGAGAGCTTAACGATTTAAAGGTCATGAAAGAATTTCCTGCCGCATTGTCCCCTCAGGGTGGTGGTTGGGGATAATAGTCTAAGTTATGTCTAGACAGGTCCATAAATTGCCATATAGGAGTACCGTCTCGGGTCTCCTTTCCTTACTCGACATTCTGTTTCCTTAGTATGAAATGTTTCAACCTTCTCCCATAATCGGGGTTATCTTATACATTAAAAACCTTGTTTTCCACTCTATTATGTTATGGGTTCTTTCTTTCTTGATGGCAACCTCCCTGACTATCACACTCTGGGTTTGCCCTAAATCCTATTCCTCAAACTATGGCTCTCATCTAAGTTCTCATCCTTAAGCTCTTGAACTTTCGGAACCCAAATTCTATAGGAATACCTCATTATTCCCTTATCATCTTTCTCAGTATTAATCTCATATTTATTTGTTAGCTCTCTGCCTTCATTCATCACCTTTTTCTGGCACAATATGCTCTTTTCCAATAATTCGGTCTCTATTACAATCTCAAACAGCTTTTCGGTACCGGCTCCGGTTACCTTCACTACTATTTCCATTTTCTCAAAATCTCTTATCAACTCTCCCAAAGACATTATCATCTTGAGTCTCTCCTTTTTACTAATGGCATCAGCCACCATATTGGCTTTCCCCGAATGATAAAGAATCTCCCAATCATAATTCTTGATTAGCTCTAACCGCCTCCTCTGGCGTATGTTGAGCTCTTTCTACGTAAGAATGTACTAGAGCACTTATGGCTTAGGTAATTCTCGCACTTCTCTCCATACAAGTAGTGCCTCCAATCTTTAGGGTAAAACTATTGCCACGAGCCTAAGCTCATGGGCGGGGATATCGAATTTCATATTACCTTAATTGTCTTGACGCAGACGCGATTATCTTGCTGTGCTAAGAAGCACCCTAATTCCTTATGCGAAGCGTCACTTACAAATCACAAAATCTCCTTTTTCATCCGGCAACGCCAATATAGGGGCCGTCACCAACCTTTGCTTCAGTTCTTAAAAGCTGTTCTCGCATTTCTCTGTCTATTCGAACTTCTCAGTCTTATGAGTAAGCCACGTTAAAGGGGCTACTATCTTTACAAACTTGAACGAACCTCTGGTAGTGACCGGCCAATCCTACCTCTGGTAGTCGACCCAACCAGGGTCATCAATTCATCAGTGGTCCTTTATCCAATCTCGTCAGAATCCTCCATGGGATCCTCCTCAGCAACTATCCCTTCTAGGACAACATCCTCAACCGCTACATCCTCAATATCAACATCATCCGGTCCTGCGTTAGGACGCTCTATTGGATCCACAATCTGATCTCCAATTAGTAATAAAACATCATCGCGTTGATGTTGCTCAACTTCAGGGTTCGGAGTCTCGCTACCATATACGATAACGAACTACGCTTCTATCGCTACATTTATAAGGGTTCCCATAAGAGTTTTAACTGTCAGTACTACGTTAGGTAGTCCGACTATGAACTTGGCAAGAGTTCTTATTATCTTAGTGAACTTATTATCTTAACGTCCCATCATCTCTGAGGTTTATAACGCTTAGCTCTGATACCATTTCTGTAACACCCCCAGATCCGGGTCGTCACGGTCTTTCTTTCCACAATATCACTTCACTTAATTAATAATAAATAACCTTATGCTGTGACCCCACACTAACACACACCACAACCCGTTATAGTCTCAGAGATGAAATTTAAATAAGTACAAGTCTTTGAATCCACAATTTAAAAGTTATTACAACCCAAAATGATTACTTGATAAATTTACAGTTAATTGCCATTATCTGCCACAAGTTATAATTATACATAATTGATTCTCAAAAGTAGATGGTCTGATCTACAATAGATCTACCTCTGCAGCTATAGCAGCTACAACATCAACGGGAAGACGCGGGACGCTTCCCACGCGCTTGCGCTGGGTCTGCTGGAGTCTGGCCATCTTTCCTAACTGTTGTTGTGTGATGAAAGAAGAAAGCAAGGGTGAGCAGCAAGCCCACCAAAATAATATGTATAATGATTTACAATATATGAGCCTACTCATAATACTCATGAAAGTCTTGGTCAAAAGAAATGAACCAAGTTGATAACTTAATGCGATGAAGTCGCAAAATATTCAGTATATATACATATATACTTTTCAAAATATTGGAAGTCCTCTTCCATGCATAATATACACAAAGTCCTAGTGTGTAACTGTATGAAAAAAATATCGTTGCAAGGTGATCTCATATATCTAACCTTGTCTCAACATTTTTCTGAAAATCTTTGTCATACATAAGACAATTATTAATTAGATATAAGTTTAAAAGATGAGGTTACCAAATACCCCAATATACTTATATCTTTCCCAATACTACTTGAACTACCACCGTTCAAGTTATAATCAGTTTCAAAAGTTCATCACATAGATGAGACTACAAGACAAGATTTGAATAGATTCAATCTTTGAAATATTATTGAATGAAATAAAGTTACGAGATACTTTATTTAGTCCCGATATATATATCCACATATATATATCTCTTAAACATTTCCTGGAACCTCTGTTATGTAAAGTATGAACAGAGTTTGAAACATCCAATGAATTTTGGAAAGGAAAAGAATTTTGGCATAAACCAGATATCTTGCTGATCAGGCAAAGATACCAATAAGTAACCTTTTCTACTGTAGATGGATGAATTCCTCACCGGTCATCACCCTGGCCGCATTAGGACCTCGCGCTAGACCGTTACCCGGCCCCTCACGCGTTGATGGACTGCCACCCAGCCACTTACACATTCATAGACCGTACCCCGGCCTGTCGCTTATGCCGACTCAATTAGATGGGCTTACTTCCCGAACGTTGGGCAAGTAATCAATTCATTTACCAAAACTGCAAACTCGTTGCGAATATAAAATACACCACAGAGCCGGATTCCCCAGGTTTTGAGCGAGTATTTAAATCCCCTTAAAAAGGAAGATCTTAAATATAAAAATGCGTTTTGGGATCCGCTCTGACTTTAAAAATCATTTTGAAGACTCGAAAACACTTTAAAGAGTGTTTGGAGTAAAGCTGATTTAATGAAGTAAATCAGTCCCCAGAATATTTAGAAAATGACTGAATATTATTATTTAAATAATATTCCCATAAAGAATAATCTTTTATAAAAATAATTGAAGTAGAAGTATTAAAACTTATACTTGAAACGAGTATTAAATAACCAAAGATATACTTATATGAAAGTATTATCTTTATTTGAATAATCGAAAATAAGTTTGATTATTAACAGTTTATTCTCTAATGAAATAAAGAATATATTTCAGCAAATAATCGGAGTCATAGATCCTCAAATGAATATTCAAATAATATTCATTAAATAATATAAACTGAGTCATAAGCCCTCGAATGAATATTCAAATAATATTCAATAATAATATATAAAAGAGTCATAAGCCCTCGAATGAATATTCAAATAATATTCAATAATAATATAAAAGAGTCATAAGCCCTCGAATAATATTCGAAATAATATTCAAATAAATAAATAAAGTTAAAGTTATCGAATAAACCTTATTCGATTAATAGTTTGGAAAACTATAACCATATATATATATAAATATATATATATATATATCCATATCCATATATACAAAATCTACTCGGGATCCTCGACTCCCGGTTTTAGAAAATATTTTCACCTTTGGGTCCCTATACTAAGGGTATATGCAAGTTACCGCTATCCTCTAGCATAGGTATTATCAACTGAACCAACAGATATATTTCAAGAAAATGAAACAGGCATGCATATATACCATATCACATGCTACAATATATCGCAAGAATTTTCTAAATAACCAATATGCATTTATCGCAAGATCATGCATATACAAATGTATACATCACAACAACAGTATAACGGATAGAATACTTGCCTGAGCGACTGGGGGTTACGAATGGCTCGGGACGAGTCTGGTAACCTATAAACAACAAGTAAGTTGGAATTAAACCAAAATCACTTGTAATTCTATACTTTAACTAACTTAGACTCTAACGCTTGTTTTGCGCTCACTGATTTGCTTAAGTCGCTCGGGTACCCTCGGCTCCACCATTTTTAATAATTTAACCTTTACGAGTTTTAAAGCGATTCCTTCGCGAGTGTCTTACCAACTGCCTAACACACTTACCATAAATGTTTCATACATTAATTAACCCTTTTTGGTCTTTAACCTATGTTTCAAAGTAAGGCGAGGGGAAAAGTTTCGTTCGCGAAACGCCGTTACTTGAAACGGTCGTTTCTCCTAAACCGTGCATCGGAATCGAACGAACTACATATCAAAACGAAGCTCGTAACATGAGATATCTAAACATGGCAGTGGTCATAATCTAGCAGGGGGTTCTCGGGTCCTAATATTATGCACAAAAACAGTCCAAAGAAAATCGGACGTTACGACGGCTATGTTTACGCGATTACCAATGTTTAAACTACTCCAATTAACCACCAACCAACTCATAACCATCAATACAACAAAACTTCACCTAAACCATACCACATCAGTCAATAATCTCCAAGGTTTTCAACTCAATCAACCACAATCAAGACCTATGAACTATAATCAAGCTTCAATTACCAAAACACTTCCAAATCAAACCAAACTACTAATAATCACAATCCATGCTTCTCATTTCACAACACCAACCATTAAACTTACTAACAAATAAAGTAAAGGCTAGGGTTTGAAGTTTATACCTTCCTTGGGAGGTGTTAAGTTGCTAGGAAGCCTTAGGGAGCCTCCTACAAGCTTGATCTTTCCAAAGAAATCAAGAACACAAAGTTAGGCTTTGAAGTTTCTAAAAGTCCGATTTAAAGAACTGTAAAAATGAGGGTCTTACCATGATTATTTGGACGAGACTTGTGAACAAGAGTTGTAGGACATCTCAATACCTTTCCAATGAGCTATAGAACACAATATTTGAGTGAGAAATGAAGGAGATACAGCAGTTTTAGTGTTCTGATTCTGTTTTGGCCGAGAGCATGAAGAACAATGCCTTGGTTTCTTTTTGATTTTGATGAAAAATGATTTGCTTGGCTTGGTTGCTTGGTTTTTGTGCTTGCTTTAGTCAATTACCTTCTTGCCCTTGAATTTGTGTGGTTACAAAGCCACCACACCTCCTTCCTTCCCATGTCATGCTTATGTCACCTTGCACATGTCATAATGCTCCCACTTGTCCACACCTTGTGGTTTGATGATGTCACAATCCCTGGCTTCTTGTACAAGCTTGTCTCTTGGTCACTTATTTGTTTTACGGTTCGCTTATCTTTCGTTCTCGTTTATCGTTTGAGGGATCATACCCGGGATCTTATTACATAGGTTCCCTTAACCTTTCTCAATATATTATATTCCTTTTATGATCCTCTCCTATAATCCTTTAATTTAAATCCTTTTTATCCTGTTACCTTATACTCAATTCTCTCCGTATCTTGTGAATTTCCGGGAAAAATCAAAGTGTTCGGATTTGGATTCTGACGATCTTTACATACACTTATATCCCATATAAAGTACTAATAAAATCTCAGAATATCCATATCAGAACCCCTACATAGTGTGGCATGAAAAGTTTTCTCATTCAGCAAAAACACTATTCATAAGGGTTTCAAAAATTTCCCAAAAATTGGGGTTATTACAGCACACTACAGATGATATTATTTTGCAAAGCATGCTAGTTTTGATAACCAGTTTATTCCTGTTTTACGGATTTTTCGTAAACTAATTTAATATCTGTTCCTATACTGGTTTTTGTATACATCCTGTTTACTGGCTATTCATATAAAGGTACAGTTGAACAATGGATTGCTCACCCTTGTAGCTTATTTTGTATTTATTCATTGCTGATGTCTAGAAGACTAGGTCAGCGTAGAGTGTTAGCCTCCGGTCTCAGCTCCTCTAAGGTAGTTTGTATCAGACCCTGAGGTATGATGAGTTGCTGTAATAAGTGAGGATGTCTGTATTTTGAATAAGTTAGTGTTGTGTTGTTACCTAAATAATACTTGAACCTGCCTCGGCTCCTGGTTTTGGGTCGTGTGTTATAATAAAAGTTTATGTAGTAGTTTATGTTATAGTTTTTCATATTTTTGGTGACGTCAGCCCCTGACCCCGGGGTTAAGACCGTCACAGTTGGTATCAGAGCTACATGTCAAGTCCCTAATTTAGGTTAAGAGTTGAGTCAGTAAGGTGTAGGAAGTATGTCCTATAGTGTGAGTCAGAAACTCATGTCGAGGAGCAACCTTAAGTGTCAGTCGAGGGTTCCGACGACGTTACCCTGACATCTATTAATATTCTAATAGACTTGCCTTAACCTTGTTATGTTTTCCTTGTATATTGTTATGGTTGTCAGTGGCCCATAGTGATCTCCAGTTCTCCTTCTCGGAGGAACCCGTCAGATTCAGATGATTCAGACTCTGAGCGGACTTTGGATGTTGTAGCCGAGGAGACTCCCATGCCTCCTCCACCCGTTCCTCTAGTTGCATCAGGAGGTGTGTCAGGACCTAGTATCCGTCCTCGCTAGATACGAAGGTCAGTGTCGGCTGTTAGGGATTTCCCTACAGGATGTGGTCCCAGTTCCTCCACCTCGAGACCACC